>NW_025765523.1:123225-151130 GCF_003918875.1 Haliotis rubra | reverse complement strand
GGGGCCATGCTTCCGGTCGTATTGCTGAATATGGTGAAAAAGATACCGTAAAATCCTTACGGCATCACTCCAACCCAAAGGCAACACAGCAGTAATCTTTCCTTTTCGAGGTCGCCATTTTTCAGGTTGGGTCAACCTATTTAAGCCTCGCTTTCGATTTGACCTCGAGGTCATGCATATTGGCTAAGAATGGTCTATGGGATCCATATCTTTCGACTCTAGAAAAACGTTAGCAAAACCCACTCAAACCCATCAATTCGTCGTGCAAATGATGTTAGTGCCAAATCAGGTTTTGCGCGTGCAGTCGATCACGTGATCTTCGCATCGAAGTTTTCTTCATATGCACGTGTTTGCATTGGCCTCAAGAATTGAAAAAACACTTTTAAACCACAGTTCTAACGGTACTCCTGAAAATGCCACGATTGTCAAATGTGCAACGTGAACGTGCCGTTGGCATGTTGCAAGCGGGAAGATCAGTTATTGACGTCGCAAGAGCAATGGGATGCAGCCGTCGTACTGTGTATGACTTGCGAGGTCGTCTACAACAAACTGGCACCACTTCTGATCGCCCAAGGTCGGGTCGTCCACGTGTGACGTCACGAGCAGAAGACCGTCAAATCGTCCTACGTCACCTACGTGACAGATTTCTGCCGGCTATACGAACCAGGGCTGAGATGTTTAGAGGTCGACTGTCCTCACAGACCATTCGAAATCGGTTGCGGGCTGCCATCTCCATTCTCGACGTCCATATCGTGGACCAATATTGACGCCGTTTCATGAACGTCAACGTCTGCTGTGGGCCCAACGTCACCTCCGATGGACCCAGAGACTGGAATCGAGTCGTCTTTAGCGATGAATCCAGGTTTACCCTCAGATTCGCGGACGGCAGGCATAGAGTCTGGAGACGACGTCGTGAACGGTATATGCCCAATGTTGTGTACAGGAAGTCGACAGATTCGGGGGCGGAAGTTGCATGGTGTGGGGTGCTTTCTGTGGGAACAACCGTTCCCGACTTCTGGTCATCCGTGGAAACCTCACAGCTGCTGCTTACTGCAACCAGGTGCTCACCCCTGAACTCGTTCCTTTCATGGCGGCTCATGGCCCAGGTCTACAGTTCTAGCATGATAATGCTCGGCCGCATACCGCGATGTTGACACGAAATTTCCTTCAAAACGCTGGAATCAACGTCATGGACTGGCCATCGAGGTCCCCTGACCTTAATCCAATAGAGCACGTTTGGGATGCACTTGGGAGAAGGCTTCCTGGTCTTAGGAACCAACCTCAGAATTTGCAGGAACTTGGCGCTGCCTTGCAAGAGCAATGGCGCAGAATCCCCAACCACGTGTTCACAAGCATCAGGCAGTCGATGAGGAGACGGTGTTTGGCAGTGGTGAATGGAGCGGGGCGGCCATACAACGATACTGAACTGAGAAATTTCGCATTTTTATTCTTGTGACTTGACATTCTGTATACCCATGTTTTGGAACGGCGGTGTAGCCTAATGGAACTGATTATGGCATTGTCAGTGTATCGAGTACATCACACAGATCTCAGCAATGAAATAATAACAATTTAACCATCTTTACCATCTCTTTGTTCTTTTATAGTGCCCTGAAGAAAGAATGTGAAGTTTCTTTTTTGACTCAGTATATTTCATAACATGCCATTGAAATATTTTAAAACGTTGCAGAAATGTTGTGCACGAACATGTTTTGATTGTCATCACGTTTTAAAAACATTGTGCACACATTTATGCCATATCATACAAATAATGTCTAAATCTCTCAAAATACTGAAAATGTTTTGAAATGTTTTCAAAATGTTGTTCAAAAACGTCATGCTATAACGTGTTTGAAACTATTTCACAACATATAAGTGAGATGTTTTAAACGCTGCAGGAATGTTATGCAAGAACATGTTTAATGAAATATTGTCATCACGTTTTAAAACATTGTGCACACATTTATGCCATATCATACAAATAATGTCTAAATCTCTCAAAAAATACTGAAAATGTTTTTGAAATGTTTTCAAAATGTTGTTCAAAAACGTCATGCTATAACGTGTTTGAAACTATTTCACAACATATAAGTGAGATGTTTTTAAAACGCTGCAGGAATGTTATGCAAGAACATGTTTAATGAAATATTGTCATCATGTTTTAAAAACATTGTGCACACATTTATGCCATATCATACAAACGAAATAGTGTGCGAAATAGCCACTGGCCCGGGAGCCCATGGCTAGTTAAAATCCAGTCGGGCCAGTAAATTTCCACAGTCACTGGCCCGACTGGCAAGTGAATTTTTCATGGGATCATTTTGTAAATATATCACTCTCCGACTTGTTAATTTATAATACACTTTTAAATCATGCAAGATTATGGCCTGATGAAAATGTTCATCATATTATCAGCTTAATGATGAAAGCCGTGCCATATCATACAAATAATTTGTAAATCTCTCAAGAATACTGAAAATGTTATTGAAATGTTTTCAAAATGTTGTTCAGAAACGTCATGTTGTAACATGGGTGAAACTATTTCATAACATATGATTGAAATGTTTTTAAAACATTGCAGAAATGTTGTGCAAGAACATGTTTAATGAAATATTGTCATCTCGTTTTAAAACACTGTTTATGTTGTAACGTTGGTGTGACATAAACAGTACATACACTGCAATCACAAACAATATCTCACTCAGCCACGTTCTAATATGACTTGTCATTAAAGTGCCATAAAACGTTCCTGAAATGTTTTACTTTTAGCCGGATCTGTCATCACATTTAAAATGTGTTTTTTATTATGACTGGTTCTTAAAAGGTTTTTAAAATGATATCACACCTACACGTTTCGATAACATTTTTAAAATGTTGCGACACAATGCCTTATTGTAAACCAAAAGTCACTGTGTTCTTTAATCTGATTGGTTGAAAAACGTGATCAAATGGTATTTGATTCCCGGAAATTCGCTGCGTATTAATACATGCAAACATCGCTCACACGATTGTATTGTTACGTCGTCAGCTGAGATGACGTCATTCAAATCATATTGTGACGTAAAGTCCGAATGACGTCACAAATGAGCAGTTCCAGATGCTACCATGGGAGACAGCCGAAACGGCCGGCTGATGACATTGCACTGCTGTACCCGTACTCGATGTCAATGAGTGCAGACACAAAAACGTGTGTGGACCTTTTGGTTTACTTTTGTGTTTTCAATGTCGATAAACATCATGTGTTGGCCAATTGCCGGGTGTTATTGAGTATTTGAAGCACGGGAATATTCCATTTGAAACCTCCGGCTGACGCCGTCGGTTCCAAATGAATTCCCGTGCTTCAAATACTCAATAACACCCGGCAATTGGCCAACACATGATGTTTATCTCCTAAATGATGTCATGTTTGAATCAGTTATATGTATTCAGTAAGTACACTTCAAAACAGCATGTCAAGTTTCTTTGTCTAAGATGAGGGATACATTGCTCTGTTTTAGTGATTTAATGTTTGGAAACATACAGGGTACATCAATAACCGATTACAGTGTCAATATTTGGTGTAACCTCCGCCATTTGCAATAACATGCCCGATCACCCTCTTTGACTGTATATGAGACGTTTGACGTGGAGGTATGGTGTTCCATTCATGATGGATGGCTTGCTCTAGTACATGAAGAGTTTGTAATGTAATGGCATAGTAAGGTAAATTGAGTTTGGATGTGTTGATTGCTATTGGTAACATATTGATACTATGAAAATATGGGGTGATGCGATACTTTTTTCATGTGTATAACTCAACATATATAAAAAAACGTCTCCGTGGTGTAATGGTTAGAGCGTCCGCCCGGAGAGCGGAAGGTCGCGCGTTCGATCCCCGATCGCGTCATACCAAAAGACGTTAAAATATGGTACTTGTTGGTCCCTGCCTGGCGCTCGGCATTAATGGGTAGGACTGGTCGGCTCGGAGTCAGTATAATGTGTCTGAGTGGGGTATTCATGCTTCACTGCGGCATGGAATCTCAGTGGGCTAGCACTATCAAACCAGCTTAAGTCTGGGCTAGTACAAGCAGCCGCACATACACATACACACACATGCACGTCGTCATATGAGCGAAATATTCTCAAGCACGACGTTAAACCCAATTTCACCTCACCTATACACAAACAGATTTATCAATGAGACCGCACAGTTCATCTGAACAAGTGGGAATACTGGTGACACGAGCTTCTGTTTGAGTCAATCAGCAATGGTGAGTTTAAAACAAATTATGCAACAGAGGAAAAGAAAAATAACAAGGTTCAATAGGGTATAACCTGTACAATACTGACGCCCGGAAGATAGATGTATCCAGTTGTGCACCAAATTTTATTTATATTTTACTTGTCGGCCTTGTTAACATTTTACACCGTCTGGTACGATATGAATTAATGAGTGCAGGTCGAATCAAGGTTACAATTTCTCAAAACAGAAACATTAAATAGTGATGGATGTTGCAAATGGAGAAGAAGGGCCTGTTGCAAGTCTGTTAGAGTGGCTTAGTCAATGAGTTCATGATGTTGTCATTGGTAAAGTGTACAAACTGAGATAGCGGAAACAGACCCAGTTCTAGCTCTCGTTGAAAGTGTGGCTGCATTAGACGTGAAGGTTGTGTTCGTGTTCCTCCAGAGACAGCCTGAGTTAACATAACCTCTCTGTGTAAGTATTAAGTAAGCCTATGGTTAGTGTTTTCATCAAGGACCTTAATTTGTGTATCAACTGCTGCAGAAGGTTTCGCTTATGTAACTGAAAGAATGTTGTTAAGTCGATGTACATGTATGCTTGTTCATTTGACGATCACTCATTCCTGGAAGTTTGTTAAGAGTCATCTCTGCCTGAGACATTTGGTGCATAATAAGTTGTCTCAATAAAAGAGGGATACGAAATGAATTTGCAGCCACATGACCCCTACCGCCATGTTTGGAATGTATAATTTTAGCCGAAAAAGCAGATCAGATCAAAAAAGCAGATCAAAGCAGTTTAAATCAAATATAAATCTATACTCTAAAAGATACAACCTTTTAAAAGCATTCGTTGAGTGCTGAAAAAGCAGCAGTGCAATTCATTTCTTGGCTTTTGGATATTTTCAATTGAAAATCAAACATATGACAAAATCACCCGAGAGCTATACGTTTTCGTTTGCTTCTCGGGTTATAAGGTCAGGATTCTAACTGATGAAGAAATCTGCCCGATCCATGCTTCAGTCGATAAACTTTGGCGTGACTTTAAAATCTGAAGATATATATCAATTCCCCTTTTGTACTCTCAGCTAAAACAAATCCGTACAGACAGATCTTTTGTTAGGTCCAGAAATAAATACCAGCAAATCCCTCTCATAGAAACAAACCTATTATATACCTTTTAATACGATCAAGAAATGGTTTTCTTTATTAGCAAAGGTATTTTACACACATGGAATTAATTGCATGATGATTCTCAAAAACTTTTAAGGGTTTGTTAAATTTGACTTGCTTCTTCGGAGTCTCAGAAAAGAACCAAATTCAGTTCTGACGAAGTACGTGCTTGTTCAGTTTTGTAAACCGCTATCCTTCTCTCCAGCTTTCTGAGAAAACTCCATTCCTTGATACATATGTGCAACATAAAACATTGAACGCGGTGACCCAAGATAAGTTACATCTCTATCGTCACATTGTAGCCCTGGTTTTAAATATTGAGCATCTCTTTCAAATTCAAAACTACAATTAAAACACTGACGTTGTATTGTCAAAGTTAAAAAATAATAACTCGTTGAAACACCTGTACCGAACTTTACTTCACTCAAGGCTATATACGTATATAATGAGGAGTTAACAGGTCAACCATGCGTATAATCTATTCCTGCATTAACTGTACAGTATTCTGGGACACAATGGAGAGCAGTTTAATCAGCTGATGATATAGTTGAACCGGTGGAAACATAGGAGCAAATAATTTCATCATTAATGATATACGGTAAGATCTGTAAAGACAGGCTTGTTATAAGCAAGAAAGGAAAGAGCACTCCATGTATTTCGTCACGCTGTATTTTTAGACATGTAATTTCCTCAGCCCATGAAACATTGCATTACGCATTGTCGCGTTATCGCCATATTTACTCAAATTGAGTAACATCCTCACAGATATGTAAGCAAAATAGTTCCTATATCTGTCATTGGTATAACAGTGTCCAGGTCCTTCCTATCCCGTTTACTACTAATTATAGAAATACCACTGTTTGTGTGATATGTTGCCATTCTCATTAACGCTAACTGTACACGTAATTGGGTGATTTCCATCCTTAGTGTATTCATACGCTTCGCAGGGTATATAAATAACACGTCCGCCATTTGCAACAGTCTCTGACGCATGGCGACGGGATAGCATTGTTTAGCTGTACAGATCCCGTCTTCTTTTTACATCATTAATGCATTAATATTTTTCTCATTGATCCCGTAAAGCCGTCAAGATTACGGCCGTAAAAGAAGAAGCAAACGGTCTTGAAGCTTCTGTGCAGGTGAGAAGTATTTCCGAATTATTTCTACAACAGGGACATTTATTTCATTCATAGCCATCCCGTTTGTGACATGTGACAACCATGCGTGTTCGTGGTTACATCCATAACAGCCGACAAAGCGTAACTATGTTATCCAACGTAACTAACTGATTACTGATGGGCCGAAAATAGAATTAGCATAGATATTAAACATTGTCAGCTTTTAGAACCTATATCAATATGAATGATTAACGATATGGAGTGTAATTCAACGCAATTAACTATCCTGGTGGAACTGACTGAGGAAAGAATTCCACCCTATCCCTTCCGAATTATTCACATATATAAGTGACATGGAGGGGATGTTATGGCAATGATAGTTTCTGCTTCATCATTCAGTGACATTTACACAACCTACATATCGTGACGTCACTTTTTTGCCAAATCTTCATGCGGTGCTATCTGGTTTCCTTCCACGAGTAAGATACTGTAGGTCATGCCCCGCGATGAAGCCCCTCTTTTTGGAAGTGCTTCTTGTAGAGTACAAGGGAGTTATTTTACGTTATTTTGCAGAGGGGTGAATGTTGGGTAGGTTCACATAAAAGTTAAAACCTAAAACATGTTTAGATATTCACTGGACAGACGGTTTTCCAAAAACATTTCTGACAAACATGGCTCTGAACATCAATATCGGTAGACTTCAGTGTTTTTATTTGGACTAGTACAAAGATGAGCTCACTCGCGCTGACCAAATTTGGCTTGGTCCTCAAACTTGTAGCTGTATTCCCAGACTGCTTGACATGGCAAGAGATGACAAAATAATCAAAGCCACCAATCTGGTGAAAGCATCCCAATTCCTTCATTTAGTTACATTATACCTGTTCATCAGTTATCATTTCTCAAGTTTAATTGCTTGTGAATTGAGCACAAAATGAGCTTTCATAAATAGTGTAGGAGGTGAGAAATATATCTCGTACGTTGGCTAGTGTATGAATTCAGTGAGTTTGCTGGCAGACAAGTTTAGTATGATTGTTTTCAATCAGTGAGGAATGGGTATAGCACTGTTCTTTCGTCTGGAGTGTGAAGCCCATTTCTGGTGTCTCCGTCGTGATAATGCTGGAATATTGCTAAAAGCGGCGATAAACTAAACTCTCTCGCTCACTCAATCTCAACGCTCAGGTCCTGTAACGTTGTTTTGAATGTAAGATTTAGATTAGAATATGTTATCTAGCTATGTGAAGTTTGTTAATGATAATATAGCGCAAGTAGCTGGTTCATTGATTGTAATTTCACAAATGAATGTGTGTTTTTTCCTTATTGGCCTATTAATTTCTTCAGGAGGTACTGCTGGTCTCTCTCACTAATAGTTTAGGGCACAGGTGGCTTATAATCCAAAGCACGACATTCACTGCTGAGAGTTGGACACACCAGGAACCTACAACTGTGGGGTTGAGTCTTGGTTCACCCTGTTTGTCTCTAGTTTTGTCAAGGCCATACCCATGCTCATGGGTTTTGTCAAAGTGGGTAAGCTCCTGAGACTGGCGATGCGGTGGGGTAGCCTAGTGGTTAAAGATCACATATACTCTAGCCGGGGTACAAATACATAAATCACTAATTGGCATCGTTATAAATGAAACCCCGCCATTAAAACTACTCATTTCGATCTTTAATTAAATTGACCTTTTGACAACAGTGCACAATTCTCACCCTCGAACGTAAATTTCAAACAATCAGAGCAGCCTCTGTGACGTCCTATGAGGGCCGATGCAGAATTCATGTACATTTCAGGGGGTAAATTATCTTGTTTACAGGTTTGTATAAACCTGAACTCGTGACAACTGTTGTGAAAAATGAAAGCTATATGTTCTCACAATCTACTGTCATTTAATTTTGTCTCCTGTTTTGCCTAGTTTCTGAGTTACAACTTGTTTTCATCGACGATTCTGTCAAAATCGCTTGTATGTTGTCTGTCTCATTACACTTCACGGCAAACACCATGATTCCACAACCTCGCTTCCGAGGAAGAAATTGTTATGTTACAAGTTGTGTCATGGAAAATCTTTATGGTCATCAATCACATACATATTTTACTACAACTAGTAAGTATACTAGCCACATACAGAAACTGTGCATTGTCAAAATATTATCCCAGTTGATAAGTACGATAACAATGTCAAAGGTACATATAAACTTTAATGGAGGGATCAGGAGACCATAACAAGTCGGGAGAATTTCAATTGAAAACTCAATCACAATGACGTCACGAGTCCACAAGCGGGACAAGGGTCAAACGACCATGTCACAAGCTCAGTAACGGCTATGTCCACCATCGGCATTGAGAACAGCAGTGCATCGACGATGCATAGAGCCTATCAAACGTGCAAGGAAGGCTTGTGGGATGTCACGCCAGATTCTCTCAAGTTCTGGTGCAAGGTCAAGGACGTTATATGGCGGATGAGGAAGACGGCGTAGACATCGATCCATCTCGTCCCAAACATGTAGGCCAAGGCAGTAAGTCAACGTTGTGGTGTTGCAAGAAATCCATAGCAACCCTTGCTGTATGAGGGCGGGCATTGTCCTGTTGGAATGTTAACCCAGGGCCATGACTTTGCAGAAAAGAAATTGCTACAGGTCGAAGAATCTGATCCCTGTAGCCCACACCAGTTAAGTTGCCCTGAACAATCACCAAAGGCGTTCTTTGGCGTGCTGTTATTCCACCCCAAATCATCACGGAACCACCACAAAAGCGATTCCTCTCCAGGACACAGGCCTGTGCATAACGTTCTCCCATGCGTCTATAGGCACGTTGAAGTCCATCACTATGGGAAATGTTAAACCTGGACTCGTCTGTAAAAACATTTCTCCACCAAAACAAGGGAATGATGGAAACGTTGTAAAACTGTTGGGGTGGATACGGCGAAGTGTCTACACGTTTGATAAATTTAGATTTTAAATTTTTGTATGCACAGTTTCTTATGTGCCTAGTATAGTTTTGATTCTTTAACTCCCATGAAGCGATCTGAACACAAGTAGGATATCGTTTCAGGCTTCCAGAACGCTCGCTTTGCACTCATAAACAAAACCCATTTAGCACGAACTGCGGTGTCCTATAGAAATCTGTGCATGGTGACACCATCGCCCAACCCCTAGGAGCAATTGACGACAACGCAACAATTCGTCATGTCTTCGTTGATGTCGAGAAATCATCAAAATGACGAGCTTGCCACACACTTTCTATACAACTAACTGAAAATCCTTCCTCATATGACTTCACTGCAGTGCTCTGGCGACAGAGTTACATAACCTGTCTGTTGTTAAGTTGGTGGGCGAGAGTGAAGCAACTTTTAATCGCTCGGTATTAATTAACAAGTTTTTTAAGAATGAATTTGGTGTTCCGCATAAGACTAACCACAAATCTTTCATATGTAATGGTTAAAAGAGTACACAAAAACATTTATTTGTTCTTTTAAGTGTTGCTTGTCATGCCGACGACCCAGATTTGATTGGTACATTGGTACAATGTGTGGAGCCCATTTCTGGTGTCCCCTAAGGCCCTGTCATGATATTGCTGGAATATTGCTAAACGCAGCATTAAACCACACTCACTTACTGAGACTGGCTTCACTTCAGTCTTTCCTCACACAATGTTGCCATGCCATGTATCTTAATACTGTTAGAAGCAGCATTAAATTAAACCCAACTGAACACGTTCACTTGCACTGTTGTCAACTGTTATTTTGCACTTTGCAGGGAGGCTTGGCTGTCTTCTACACAGAAAGCCCAGAGGGCTTCTGCCGTTCAAAGAAAAAATTTAACTTCAACGCAGAGCCACCGTGGGATCCCAGCTAGTATTTGCTAAAAGCAGGTGTTCCCTCTGGCCAGGTGAGATTCCAGAGCCTTGTATTACAGTGATCAGTCAGGATGAATACCAGCAAGCCCATTAGTGTAAAAAACACATTGTTGGTACAGGGTGTAATACAATGAATTACATGCAGACTTGTGCAAGAAATTTTTAGATCAGTGTTCTTTCTAAAGTTGATCAAATTAGGGAAATGTTCAGTTGTTCATGTCACAGCATGGGTAAAATGTCCCCATTTCTTGTGACCCTATCATGAAGTGGTATAGCTCACAGCAGCTTTAAGTTTGTCTCCCTGCATAAAAAATGTGCTCCTTGCCACTTCTCTTATTTATGTGGAAGAGTTCAGCAAAGAACATTTATGCTAGAAATACATCATCAGTAACATATGAACTTTTCTTGAGCCATGATGCTAAGAAAGATTTTTAGCAAATCCTCCTGCATCAGTTCACATGACAAGGTCACATATTACTAAAGTAAAATTACTTTTTCACACTTCTGTTTTAGATTGTTTGTATACCCTTGAACTCAGACTATCTTTGCGGACTTTTGAGCTAGAAAATGAAGCATTACATTGGAAACGGTTGCACTGTGGAATCGATGCCCTACGAGAAGGCTAAGGCCTGCATGGTCGCTGAGAAGGCTGCACTTCTGAACAATGAGGTAGGTCTGTTGGTGATTTGATCTGCATTTCTATCAATTATTAGAAGATATTCAATTAGGACATATTTCTGTTCTTGCCTAGACTAACAACTAGTCTCGGAAATGAACATATTTTACAGAAAAAAATAAAATATACTTGTGTGGGCCATCTTGGATCTTGGCTCCAGATAATTTTTCAACATCAGGAGTATGTACTCCTTATTTTTTCAATATAGGAGTCCTGGGAAAAACTTAAGAGTACATTTAGAGTACTGAATGGAATTTAATGGTGTATCAGTAATCTTGTGTTTCGTTTCATATATGCACCACAACATTGCTACAACATTGTGTAAAGAGGTCAATATACAATAAAACAATAATTTTTCAGATAAATACGTCTGTAAATGATTCTAAGACCATACTGCATTGCTATGGTGCGTATCTGCTACGTTTCCTAAATTATTTCCTGTCGTATCGTGCTTAATCATTATCCGTACATACGCCGATACAGCCTTTATCTTGAGCCCTGTTGGATATATTTGCTTCAGGTTCTTTATGACAGACTAGTTCTTGCCTAACAGGGACTGATATTACGATCACTTTGGCGATGTCGTGCCAAAAAGTATTCACAATAGGGACAAGTCCAAATCTACTGACCGGTTTCGTGATCCTCTGTAACCCAACCCTACCTAGGTGCCCTCTGTAAGTCCCGAGAGTTTTAAAATAAATTAAGAAGGGTTTTTAGCAGGAGCCCTTTCAAAAATTTGTAATACATGAAGAAGACAATCTAATCAAGCATGCTCTTAAGTATTTGTATTCAAAACATTTGGGTGGAATGAATACTTGCATAAATAGAGATTATTACACAAGCAAGTGTGTCATATGACTTACGCGAAATGAGTGTGAAATTTTGTATTGCCCAAGCAAGAGCTCTCACGTCACAGACGACGAAATACAGAAACAATGGTTGCTAGGCAAAAGTTATATGTGCACATATGATGTATGTGACACTGGTTATGTTTCACCATATGGATAATAATAAGAAAGAATGTTAACATTAGCTGAATGAAAGTAACTAGTGTATCCTAGGAGTTGGTCAGATCTTGTGATGAAGTGTGGAAGCTCAGTGTAGTCTGGGTCGTACTGTGGAACCACTAGACGCAAGTTTTAGTGTTGCCTGTCCCAGGCTTAATTCTCTGTTTAAGTCGATGTCAGAACAAGAGGACATCTCTCTTCTCTCTCTCCTCCCTCTCTCTCTCTGTCTCTCTGTGTGTGTGTGTGTGTGGCCACATGTATAGTCTTATTTAAAGTTGAATCAAGATGAATTTTACTTTTCATTTGCCTGTTTTCTTTCCCTGATTACCAGTAGTTATTGTCTGAGAAAATTAACATTGTGTAGTTGCACAGTATTTTCATCCAAGTTCTTGTTTTTTAATCCATGGCTGGATAAACCTCTTGTGAATTTAATCTATTTTCTATTTCCCTTTAACCCCCCCCTGGAGCATACAAGTCCGTCTTACTCAACCTTCGATAAAATTCAAAATATATCCTGCACAAAAATACACTTCACAATTATGAATTCTGTTCTGAAATTCCTGTTCCTTAATGTCATCATCCACCATCATGTTAGGTAAGGCAAATGACTGAGAATGACCACTAAAAATTAAGTACATGGTAAATGTAGCCCTTTTTTGGCAGAATTTACAAAATCACGACCCATGGTGTTATTTGTTGTCTTGGTCATGGAATTTGTCATTGTATGGACAGAACAATGATGTATCATGCTTGGCCAGGTGCACGTTTGTCACAAACATTATACCATTCACTAACATTGTTTTCGATAATATGGTCAATTTTTGGTTTGATAAATATATAATATTGTCATCATTGTGATGACCAGATATTAAACTGAATATCAATCTACACAAGGCACACCAAGTTATTGCGGCTTTCCCATCCCTACGAGGTACCCATTCACAGCTGGGTAAACTGGGACACATAGTCACAGTACTTTGTCCAAGTTTACTCACGTTGCTGTACCCGCAACCAGGTGTTTGCACATATTCATGTGGCCACCATCTGGTCATATACCAAACGGATTTGTGGGTTCTTTAAGTGCACAGGGTTGTGTACTGTACACTAGGGGTTGTGACAACACTGAAAGAGTCTGCACATAAAGTTGACTCCAAGGTGTTTACACCCAGGTGGGCTCTATCCCAGCACCTTATGCTCGCTGATTCAATAGCCTGGCGCGCCTTAGCCAGCTCGCCCACCATGCCCCCAGGACGCCATTAAAGAAGTTGTCATTCCGTAGAATTTGTTGCTCTTCATACCAGCTTCTGAATGCCACTTCAGGGTGTTATTTCGACATTTCTTGTAATTTGTGATACAACCAAAACGTATCTAGTTACAATGTGGATCTTTGCATTGGAGTAGTTTGTCCATCATGAACGAAACCTCACGAAAACACAATGTCGTTATCCACAGCGAATTCATTCCTAATGACCTGAGTTTACAATGACTGAGAACCGCCTCCATGGTGTAGTGGTTAGAGCTGCCGCCCGGAGAGATGAAGGTCGCGGGTTCGATCCCCGACCGCGTTGTAGTGTATGGGCTTGTGTGGCAGATACATGTATGGGAGACAACTCCTGCAGCCTTATGTGACGGTAGCGGCAAGCTGATTAGAGTTCCGTCCCTTGGGGACCCCTGCTTGTAACCCCGACTTCCTGAGTAAACGCTCGACGTAGAAGTCATGGTATTTTGTGTTCTGTTCGGCCACGGCCTTGTGTATAAGATTCAAATACACAACAGAATAATTGGCGACGAGGATGGGATCCCGCTAACAAGCTACGGCAAGTTGAACTACGAGTTCTTTAAACGTTTTTAACGATCTACGGATCAAAGCAGCGTGGAAATAGGCCAGTGTGACATTCAAACAGTGAAACCACGTGTTCCTGATTTGGACTTTTTTATTCTTATTACGATAAGGATAATTTATCAGGCTGTGCGTTTATATTCGTCATGGAGAATGAAGAAACAGCACCAGTCAACACTTTTTGTGTGCCTGTTCCCAAATTTTCAGGTAAGAAGGAAGATTTTCCAACGTATGCTGAACGTTTCCAATCGAGCATGACGGCCAATAATATAGTGGATGACCAAAGAATTATTCACATATTTATTTCGTCCATGGGAGACGAACTATACAAATTGGCACGTGACTTATTTTCACCAGCGAAAGTAAGTGATCAAACATCTAAGGATGTAATAGACAAACTTTCACAACATCTTCACCCCCCCCCCTCCTAACGTTATTACAGCTCGCTGTACATTTAATAGGACAGTTCAGAGAGCAGATGAAGGCATAAATACGTTTGTGGCTAACCTGCGCAGAATTGCAGAAGATTGCAATTATGATGGACATTTGACAATGTGGTTATGAGACAGATTTGTTGCCAGGGTGTACAGTGAAGCAATTAGACGACGGTTGTTACAGGAGAAAGCTACAATGACATTCCAAGCAGCCTATCAAATAGCGTTGTCGATGGAAACAGCCAACAAGGAAGCCAAGGCGATTCAAGGCAGCACCTCCTCAGTCAACAAGTTGTCAACATCTCAGAGAACTGGACCACCAAGAAACAAAATTAAAGGTGACAAGTACAAACCATGCACAAGGTGCAACTCGACAGAACATCTGCCACCAAATTGTCCTTACATTTCAGCCAAATGTAATAACTGTAGAAAGGTTGGACACATCTTCCGTGCGTGCCGGAGCGCTAAAACAGAGGATACAAAAAGGAAACAGCCCAAGGGTAATCCTAAGCAATCTACTCATCACATTGATGTTGAGGAGCCAGACGTGGAAGCAGAACATGAAGATGTGTTTGAGGAACTGTTCATGATTTCTTCTGTACTGCAGGAAGGAGGTACTGGAAAGTGGAAGAAGACTGTGATGGTAAATGAAAAGCCAATGAGGTTTGAGGTGGATTCAGGGTCAGGTGTTACCTTAGTCAATAAGGAAGTCTACAAGTCAACATTTCCAAACATGCCATTGACTGAAAGCACATGCAGACTAGAAGCATATCTAGGAACTAACATTCCAGTATTGGGAAAACTAAGTGTGAAGGTTGACACGGAGACAGAGATCAGAACACTGTCTCTAGTGGTGGTGGACGGGAATGGCTCATCGTTGTTAGGAAGAAACTGGTTGAAGTACATGGAACCTTGGAAAAGTGTTCTCTCAACACACAACATCAAATCTTCGGGGATGGGCCAAGACAGCATTGGTCAACTGTTCACAGAATTCCCGGAAGTGTTTGACGAAGGTCTAGGACATCTCAAGGAATGCACAGTGACATTAGATGTCAGAACAGACTCCCATCCAGTATTCTGCAAAGCTCGCACAGTACCACTTGCGCTGAAAGAAAAGGTGGAGGAAGAAATTGATAGAATGGAAAAGGAAGATATTATTGAGAGAGTGAAGTACTCACAATGGGCCACTCCAGTTGTTCCCATGCTGAAGTCATCTGGAGAAGTGCGGCTGTGTGGGGACTACAAAACAACTCTCAACAGGTTTCTACAAGTGGAGACTTACCCAATTCCCAAGGTGGAAGAGCTGTTAGCCAATTTGAATGGAGGTGAGGAATTCACCAAATTGGACTTGAAACATGCTTATCAGCAGTTGGAACTTGATGAGAAGTCAAGAAGACTGACTACTATCAACACTTCCAAAGGGCTTTATCAGTTCAAACGTTTACCATATGGTGTGAGCACAGCACCAGCACTCTTCCAGCGGACAATTGAGATGGTTCTCAAAGGGCTGAAAGGAGTGGTCGTGTTCATGGATGACATATGTGTCACTGGCCACAACAAGCAACAACATATGTCCAACCTGAAGGCAGTACTAGGAGTACTACAAAAAGCAGGACTGAAACTGAGACAGGTCAAGTGCAAGTTTTTCCTGAAACAGGTGGAGTTCCTTGGTTTCAAAGTGGATAAGGAAGGAATACATCCTACCGAAGAAAAAGTCAGGGCAATCCAACAAGCACCAGAACCCAAGAATGTGTCTGAACTTAGGTCATATCTGGGAATGCTGAATCACTATGCAAAGTTCATGCCTAACCTTGCAAGTACAGTGGCACCACTGTATGATCTTCTGAAGAAGGACAAGGACTGGTACTGGTCAAAGAAGGAACAAAAATCATTCCAGGAATCAAAAGAGTTCTTAATCAACGATACCTTCCTGGTGCACTACAGTTTGGATAAACCTTTGGTACTATCCTGTGATGCTTCACCATACGGAGTTGGAGCTGTGCTGCAGCACCGCATCAATTCGAAGAGAGACCTGTGGCATACGCTTCTCTAAAACTGACCAGCACAGAACAAAACTACTCACAGTTGGAAAAAGAAGGACTTGCCATTGTCTTTGGAGTGTCTAAATTCAGGGACGTCATTTCACGCTGGTGACAGATCATCGTCCATTACTGAGATTGTTCTCGCCTTCAAAGGAAACTCCAGTGATGGCTGCATCGCGCATCAAAAGATGGGGACTGATACTTGCTTCATTCAACTACGAGATTGAATACAGAACCTCTAAACAGAATGCTCCAGCTGATGGGTTGTCACGACTGCCCCTCGTATCAGAGCAAGATGACAGTGGAGATCACAACAGTGAGTTGATCCTTCTGATCAATAGGTTTGACGAAGAATTGCCTATCACTGCAAGGCAAGTTGCTATGGGAACTGGGAAAGACCCAGTGTTACGACAAGTTCGATTGCTCACACTGGAAGGATGGCCACAGTATATTGAGGGGAGATCAAACAGACTTGAAGCCATATTTCCAGAGAAAATTGGAACTGAGTGTGGAGCAAGGTGTTGTCTTATGGGGCACAAGAGTAGTTATCCCAAGTGACTTCAGAGAGGCACTGTTGGAAGAGCTGCATGGTGAACATTCAGGAATGGTCAGAATGAAGTCGGTGGCCAGATCAATCATGTGGTGGCCAGGACTAGACAGTCAGATTGAGGAAAAGGTGAGACAATGTCTTGATTGCCAGGAGATAGCAAATCAACCTGCAGCAGCTCCGCCGACAAGTTGGAAGTGGCCATCATCGCCATGGTCACGACTTCATATCGACTTTGCCGGACCATTCTTAGGACACTCCTTCTTAGTCGTGGTGGATGCACATTCCAAATGGATGGAAGTTATTCCATTATCGTTAACCACAGCCACAGTCACTATCAAGCATCTCAGAAAAATCTTCGCAACATTTGGTCTTCCAGAGCACATTGTATCCGACAATGGGGCACAGTTTACCTCTGAAGAATTCCAGACATTCTTGAGGAGGAACAACATTCGTCACACTAGGACAGCCAAACCACCCAGCTACTAATGGACAAGCCGAGAGCTGTGGAATCTTTCAAGATGGCACTAAAGAAAATGAATAACCAAACAGGTGATGTTCATGACAAACTGCAGAGGTACTTATTCTCATACAGAACGACTGTCCATGCTGCAACAGGGAAGACCCCAGCTGAGTTGCTCATGAGGCGCTCATTACTTAACTAGGTTATCAGCGCTGAGACCGACACGAGAAGGATTGATGATCAAAAATGATGATGCAGAAACTGAAGTGCCAAGATTCTTCAATGTGGGACAAGCTGTCTTTGTTTTGAACTTTGGAGTTCAAGGCTCAAGATGGGTACAGGGGACAGTTTTGGAACGACTGGGTGATAGGAATTATCATGTCTCCGCCGGACAACAGGTGTGGAAGAGACATGTTGACCAGATGAGACCACGCCTGGAAGTTTCACGACAGTCAGTACAAGGTAGCCCGGAGATGTCAGTGTTTCTGGGATCAGCAGAAAGCACAGTGATGGCACAGCAACCATGTGTTCTTGTGGGATCTAAGGGTTGACAGAACCAAAAGTGGAAATTGAAGTCAACCAGAAGCAGGTGTCGGATGCAGAAGAACTAAAGGAGAGGCGTTACCCTACCCGAGATCGACGTCCTCCAGTTCGATATGAGTGTGAGAAGTGAAAAGACTGTAAATGTGTTGTCAGTGTTATCAGTAAATATTAGCGCCCAAATTAGGCTATTTTCCTTTCAAAGTAAGAATATGGACATTTCAGTTTACTGCTAAAGACTTTAATTTGTTCAAATGGAAGAGTTTGCTTCTAGTCAGTTTTCAATATTCCAGTTGTGTTAAATTTTCTTGCAATTTTGTAGGAGCAACCAAAAAGTTTCCAGCGGTGAAAACTTAGGGGGGAATGGTGTAGTGTATGGGCTTGTGTGGCAGATACATGTATGGGAGACAACTCCTGCAGCCTTATGTGACGGTAGCGGCAAGCTGATTAGAGTTCCGTCCCTTGGGGACCCCTGCTTGTAACCCCCACTTCCTGAGTAAACATGGTATTTTGTGTTCGACGTAGAAGTCATGGTATTTTGTGTTCTGTTCGGCCACGGCCTTGTGTATAAGATTCAAATACACAACACATGAAGTCTTATAAAGCGCTAATCTCCACGCAACAAAGCATGCTCGTAGCGCTAACACAAACATATATACATCATGATGAAAAGTATAATTCTCCAACAAATGAGTCTTGAGGCTTTGCTTTAAATGCATCAAGTGTTGGGACGGTCATGAGGTTTAATGGCAGACAATTCCATTTGCGTGCAGCAGCAATTTGTAATGATCGTGATCCAAAAGTTTTCATACGGTATGGCAGCAATTTAAGCTGTAGTTGATGAGCAGATCTGAGATCTCTTGCAGGTTCATACACAGCAATGAGATCGTTGAGATAGCCGGGAGCTTGATGATGGATAGTTTTGTAAATGAGAGTCAACAGTTTGAATTGGTCTTCTGCAACCCATGCTTGCCCAAGTAGGACAACAGGCACGCTGACTTAATGTCATCGTATAACAAACGAGTTTATCGATGATCTTGATGTCAAGCAAGTGAGTGAGTGGGTGAGTTTAGTTTTACGCCGCTTTTAGCAATATTCCAGCAACATCAGGACGGGGACACCAGAAATTGTCTTCACACATTGTACCAATGTGGGAATCGAACCAGGTCTTCGGCATGACGAGCAAACGCTTTAACCATTAGGCTACCCCACCGCCCCAACGCAAAGGAGAATATACTAATGTATCAACTGCCAATTGACAAGACAAGGTCCGTTGCAGCAACGTGAGCATGATCTCCGAATCAGCACTTTACTGCAAAATCCATCTTTCACCATCAACTAGAAATTACTTGGACTCCAGTTGGGCTATATTTACTATTATATTTAAAAGCGACATTTTGAGTGATATAAGCACTCGGACTCATCAACAAACACAAAATGCCAAATGTGCTTTTTCTTGAGCCGAAATGTTGTACTGAGTGTTCTGCAAGTAAACTTATAACATTTCTTGCAGTTGTGCAATACTATTCCTGAGGTGTGGGCTTTCTCATGAAATAGATTGTGTTGAAATAGAAAGTATGCAAAGTGCGCGAGTGAGTGAGTTGTGTTTTACGGCGCTTTCAGCAATAATCCAGTAATATCACGACGGGGGACACCAGAAATGGGCTTCACATTGTACCAATGTGGTGAATCGAATCCAGGTCTTCGGCGTGACGAGCGAACGCTTTAACCATTAGGCTACCTCACCGCCCCATATGCAAAGTGAATGCATGACATCTATTGATATTGTCAATGAATGGACTGACTGAGTATGGTTTTACGCCGCTTTTAGCAATATTCCAGCAACATCACGGCTGGGGACACCAGAAATTGGCTTCACACATTGTACCCATGTGGCAATAAATGGAACATAGGGGAATGCATAGTGCTTAACATTATCGATACCTCGACTTTTCTTTACTGCTCGCCATAAATAGGTGTTGGAAAATCGTCAAAATGTGTAATGATAAGCTTGGCTGCTTTGCAGTTGTAAATCTCCATAACTGTAGAACTGAATGCGGGATTGGAAGACGCTCTTTCCAGATTTGACAATGTTGAAACAGACCCAATCAGAATAGATGTCGTCATCCCATAATTCCACTGTCAGAGTATCTGTAGTTGTGATAACGTCGTTGATATAGTAAGAGGCATGTTTCAGAAAGAATGACTCCGTGTTTCCTTCAAAAGCAATCTGATTCCTGTAGAAATGATCCCCAGTGCATCCAGACAGTACTGCAAGAGCATGGTTGTCAAAATGTATCCGTACGTGCCTGCATCTCTCATTGGGACTGTGAGCACAAATGGTTTAACTTGTGCACCTCTACAAATCATTGGGGAAGGAATTGACAATGGTTCGAACCAAATGTCAGCTTTCTTGTAAAATGATCCAAATCTTTCTTTCCAAATTTCAGGTAGAGGGAGTACCTCTGGTAAGGATCCAGAAACAAGTACAGACTTGTCTTTGACAAAAGCTATTGGATGGGAAATACCAGGCGTTTTCATCAAGAGATCAAAGATAACCGAAGACTTCGTAAATGATGCTAGTGAGAATTCAATCTCAGCAGGGTACTTGGGACTTGGGTTGTACATTTCTTTCGCGATACTGAATTCTCCTGTTAAAAGACGCAAATAATTGTTCCTTCCAAGTTCCTCGACGTTTAAAAATTTTACTTCTCCTGGTTCGTGTATCAGATATTTTCTCCCTTGATACATGGTCTCTTGGACTGCGACAGTGTTGAGCAAATCTAGAAAATAAAAGAGCGAATAATTTCATATTATATTTTTATTAAATTTGGTTTCTAGGCTTAAGTGGGAGTTCTTATTGGAGACATTAAATCGTTTTTCGTCACTGATTCAAAACGTACAGTTACACGACGTTAGCAACTGCGGTCAGTCCTCAAGAAATCATATTGGTATAAGAATCTTGAGTACAATGTCAATATCTGGTGTAACACCGGCCAAAACAGCCTTGACCCTCCTCGTTGGCTATCATACTTTGAATTTGACGTTGAGGTACTGCTTTCCATTTTGATGGAAGGTTTGTGCCAGTACATCAAGATTGTGTACTGGAGGATTTCTCTGACGTATTCTGCGACCCATAAAGTCCCAACATACTCTTGGGGATCCGAGATCTGGAATTCTGACTGGCAAAGGTAGAGTTATTACCGCCTCTTGACGGCACGATTGAGTTTAGTTTTACGCTGCACTTAGCAATATTCCAGCTATGTGGCGGCGGTATGTAAATAATCGAGTCTGGACCAGACAATCCAGGGATCAACATCATGAGAATCGATCTACACAATTGGCATATGATGACACATGTCAACCAAATCAGCAAAGTCGTCAGTGAAGACGCCTTGTGTCTAGAGGATGGACATCGTAATGGGGTACAGCATTCCTGCCTAAGATGTCAGTGATGTGCCGCTGACCATGCAATGCAGAAATCGGAGTGCAATAAGGAAGAGTAAATGGGTATGTAACAGATACATGTATATTCTAGGCAATGTGGCATGAAGTGCACGTACTTGTTCGACGATCGAGACCACTGTTTGCCATGCCATGTGGCAACTTTATAACAGTCCGTGTTTTGGACATGGCAGTTCTGCTCATTGGTATTTGCGATGTAAGCCTGGAAGAAATTGAAATCAACCATAGTAATACCACGTTGTGCCTTCAGGAGAGTTTGTTTGTTGTTTAACGATGCTCTGTAATATTCCAGCTACATGGCGGAGGTCTATAAATAATCAGCATGAGTGAATGAGTGAGTTTAGTTTTACGTCGCACTCAACAATATTCCAGCCTATATGGCGGCGGTCTGTAAATAATTTGGAACGGTCAATCCAGCGATCTACAGCATGAGCATCGAGCTATGAATTTGGGATACGATGACATGTGTCAACCAAGTCAGAGAGCCTGACCACCCGATCCCATTAGTCACCTCTTACGACAAGCATGGGTTGTTGAAGACCATTTCTAACCCAGGTCTTCACGGGTTCCTTAGGGAAAGGAGCTTCACTATCAGGATCCCGATCCACAAAGCGTCCATAAGCTTCTATGATAAACCATAGAGTTACGACATGTCGTAATGTTACGAACACTTTGTGGATCTGGAGCCTGGACACATATTTTGAAGGTTTTAATATAACGATTAAAGACACTTGTGATAAGTATTTTCAGCCAGGTCGTGCACGTGTAGGCTTGAAAAGGACGAAAGTCCAATGTAACGCATACTTACACCGTTGATAAACCTCAAAACAAAGCAAATTTGGGATTCGAACCCACGAACATAGCATCCTCAAACGCCTGAGCAATAAGCGGCGCTCGGGAGACAAGACAACAATCGCAAAAACAATTGCAAATGGCAGCATCCTCAAACACGCCTCTGCATAGCTAAAAGCTTGGAAGAATTGGTAACACATGCCAAAACAACAACAAACGACGACACACGCACGCAGCACGCACGCACGCACGCACGCACGCACGCACGCACGCACGCACGCACGCACGCAAAAGGGAGAAAAATAATGATGTTAGTGGCTATTTTGTCCAGGATTCTACCTGGACAACGCTCATATATTTTTGTAGATTAAACTGCCACATACTATAAAAAATAATTCTGTCGGAACATACATTGCATTTACAATAAGGATCCCTATCAAACGAGTAAATGTCCAAACAATTGGGGTGTTTTCCCATATATTTTAGCAAAAATCCGTCCATATGACGCTAGGGATTCTGAAACTGTCTGCATGAATTGTAGCAAAATGTTGGGAATGAAATCCAGACACTAAACATGATGATTGAACACTTTAACATCAGAGCTACCCCATTGGCCCTGACTTGCAGAGGGTATAAGCGGTATATGACTGTTTTGAGTATGGCTTTTATACCGCTTTTAGCAATATTCCAGCAATATCACAGCGGGGACTCCAGAAATGGGCTTGACACACTGTAACAATGTGGGGCATCGAACCCGGAGCTTCGGCGTGACGAGTGAACGCTTTAACCACTAGGCTACCCCACCGCCCCTCATAAGCGGTTACAATAACAATGGCAAGTATACTCTATGTGTTTGCCTACACCCTATACATTTACTCACCGTGACCATATTGTTGCGGAAAGGCTCATGATAAAATTATCTGTATCCACTACAATCAAATCATCAGCCAGAAGGAATATAGAACAGGATTAGGGTCTGTAACTGACTTTTATACTGGTGAAATTTGATCTATGGTGTTAAATGTTCTTAACTGGCTGTGGGCGTGTTCATGTGATGCACCAGCCAATGATTAAACAGACAGACCATAAGTTATGACAGACAGACAGAGAAAGAATTAGTTTATTATAGTGTCACATGTTAAACATAAAATGATACAACAGCATAAGCAATTAAAATAATATTTAACATCAGGCCATATCCTGGCTTTAAGAGACACTAGCATTTAAAACATATATATATTACATAGGTAAATAATATAGGTGTGGTATAAATCGGGTAAAATAATACCCGAGAAGGGGATATAGGGGGTGTGGAGGGAGTTAAATGAATATTTGGCGTCTAAAACATATCTCGGACATTAACTGCAGTGCGTTTGATATTTTTTGGACTTTTGTCACTCATGGTTTTAACAAATAGGTATGTGGGGTGGCTGTAAATATATGTTTGTTTAATGTCGTATTTGTTGTCTTCATTTAGTGAACATTTGGAAGGGAAGTGAATTTCGTTTTCAATTTTATTTGGACAGACGTTGCAAACTCTGTGTTTCAAGGGTGAGGAGGGTCTGTTGTAGCGTCCAGTTTCAATATGGAGGGGAGGCTTCCACAACGCAATCTGGATAAGTATTTCCTGAGGTTTCTTGACATTATAGTTCTGACATATGTTTCAGTGATAGATCCTTTTTGAAAGTCTATAACAACGAAGCTTGTTTCCATTTGTAAGATTTGATTTATCATCCCAAAGCTCCTTAAACCATAAAAATTCATCTTGTAATTTCATTTCTTTCTTCAGCTTTAACATGACCCAATGTATGGATCCCGGCATGTTAAGTATGTTGACGATATCAAGTTGCTTGCCGATTTTCAGAACAGTGTTCAAAGAACTTTTTTTCTTCTTCTTTTTGTAACTTTTGTAACTAAAATCATGTTTTAATGTGGTAACATCAACTGCCAAAATCAACTCGTATAGTTGCAGGTTCATCGAAATACTGATGATGAAATATGTAAGTACAAGTCAAGACTTGACCGAAACATTTCAATAATATTTAGCAAAACATGACTAATTAATCAATGTTTGTTCACACCACTGTAAACATCTCCCGATCAATGAAAGAGTTCAGTCCTCTGGGTGGTCTGAAGAACAAGACCGATATACAAACTAAATGTCCGCCTTCCAAGTTGTTTAAGGAAGTGTGATATATTGCATACAAAATGACACTTCTCGGGTTGCCAGGTAAATCATGACCAATTTAGTATTGGTTAAATTAGCAGCCCTTAAAATGTATCTGTCGTTCCCCGCGTGAAAACGTCTATCACTACTTGATTGAATATTGACATTCTTACGCTGAAAGAAATGACATATCTAACAGCATAAATGTTCAAAATGAAAAATATCTACCAACCGATATGTTGTAATTGTTATATTGGAACACCAATCTCAACAACAACATGTACATTTGTTTCGCATTGTTTTAACATAACAAGCATTGTCACTAAGGTGACATAATCCCCGCCACAAATTATCAAATCAAACTTATAAAGTAATGAAAGTTTAAGATGAAGTTAAATGTCTTGCTCTTTAGTTGTTCAAACACACACATATTTTCAAGACTGACTTTGACCTTGACATGAATGTCATAGTGTATGAAATATGCAAAACTAGTACTAAAGAAATTGCTTATTGAAAAACATTCAAGGGAGGTCTTGAAAGTCTATGAAGAAAATCCAGTGAACCGTTCTTAAAATATCTTGCTGACAATTCAGGTTAACATTCTGAAATCTTCATAGTGTCGTCGTGACCCTACACATTAGGTCACCAAAATTGACTGGGCCCTGGGCCTTCCCTAGATGAAGCTTGGTGTCAAATATAAAGAAACTCCAGTGAATGGTTCTTGAGGTATCTCGCTGACAAGCATAACATGTAGTTTAATATGCTGAAATCTTCAAAGTGTCTCTGTGACCTTGAAAATTAAGTGAAGGTCACCAAAATTGACTGGGCCCTGCGCCTTCCTGGATAAAGCTCGGTGTTAAATATGAAGAAAATCCAGTGAACGGTTCTTGAGATAGCTTAACATGCAGGCTTACATGCTGAAATCTTCAAAGTGTCGCCATGACCTTGAAAATTATGTGAAGGTCACCAAAATTGACTGGGCCCTGCGCCTTCCCGAGATAAAGCTTGGTATTGAATATGAAGAAAATCCAGTGAACGGTTCTTGAGATAGCTTAACATGCAGGTAAAACGTGAAAGTCCCCTTGTGACCTTGAAATGAAGGTCAAGGTCACCAAACCTGACTTGGACCTTTCTTATAGTGTGATGAACCCAGGTACCAAATATGAAAAGAATCTAGTGAACGGTTCTTAAGATATTCCAATTCGTACGTACGTATGTACGGACAGACGGACAGAGCCTAATACTATATCCCCCGCTTCGCGCTAAACGCGCGGCGGGGGTAATAATTTGAACCTTGGTGTCAGATAGTCTTACCTTTAAATGAAAGCTGCTCATGTGTACCAACCAATGGGCAAATCGACAGAACACAAGTCATGTCCCCGAATAGACACTGGTACCGTTGAGTCAATGCATGTTCTACACCACAGTCAACAATATTCCAACCCGTGAAGATCCAGGTTAGAATTGATCTTCACCAACTTTTGCTTGTGGTAAGAGGCGAATAACGGGATCGTGTGGTCAGGCAAGCTGACTTGGTTGCCACGTCATCGTATCCCAATTGCGTAGATCGATGATCATGATGTTGATCACTGGATTGTCTGGCCCAGACTCCATTATTTACAGACCGCCGCCATATAGCTGGAATATTGCTGTGAGCGGCGTTAAACAACAAACAAACAAACAAACAAAACATATATATTCCAGCTCTACGGAGTCAGTTATTCAACCTGGCTTGAGAAACCAGTGGTTAATGTAATGAACTCCCCACACCGTCGGTGCATGGCAAGATGCAACGAAACAATGAAAATGAACTATCCGCTCGAATGTAGTTGCCTATACTGACATATTCAGATATTAGTCAAACTTGTTTCCCTAAAATCTAGAAACGTAACACAAAAAAACACTACAGCACAAAATTGTGAACGGGTTAGGCATTATCTCATTTATAACAAAAGCAGGAGTTGAGGTTATTGTGAAAATGTGACTCCCCTGTCAACATTAATGCCATGACTGATCGACCACTTGACACCTAGTAAGCACGTGTTGTCTACTTTAAGAGACACTTCGTAATTGAATAAGCTTTAAAATCATTATGTAACAGTGTGTGCTGTTACTAGTTGATGGCATTTATCTAAACTAGGATGATTCTCGGGGAATGATTTTGGCAGAATAATATTTTCTCTGAAAGGAGCAACAACCAAAATCATAGGCTAACATTTTGCTTGTGTGTAAAACAATGCTTTCTTTCTGGTATATTGCAGAGCAAACAAAAGACATGGTGATCCCCGCCACAGTGTTCTGTTCCTATTTTGGTTCCTCCACCACGTCATTATTGTCCTGAAAACACATACCAAATTTTGTTTCCCAACCAATAGCGGTTTTGAGAAAATCTGTCCCCACTGGGGATACCGTGCACTAAGTCAAGAAACGCATGACAAGGGCCATAACTCTGTAACACATTGTAACATGGTTTCCGTTTTCGACCTCCACCACGGCATTCATGTCCTGAAAACACATACCAAATTTCATTTCCCTATCTATAACGGTTTCTAAGCAAACCTACACCATCATCTCGGACGGACGAATGGAGCTCAAATCCCCACCCACTTTGAGAGTTCGAGTTCGAGTTCGAGATTGATTTTCAGTTTGTGTTTCCGTGCATGTGAATAAGTCCTGCAGGTTCCTCCTGCCAGAAGCATCCTTCAGCTTTGTGTGTATCAGACAGAAGGTATTCATAATATATATGGACACTTCAGTTCAAGGGAGGCAGTATCGACTAAACTGTAGGTGTTGACAAGGTCCCAGGCAGAAAGAGTATTTACCGATGTTACTGCAAATGCTCATGGAAACCTTACGCTGGAATTTCTCATTGAATTAAGCATGTATGGATAATGGAAGAATCTGAACAGACAACTTTACAGATATGATACCACAAGCAAGTTCTATGATCGATCATATTGTTACATGCTGACTCCCAAGATGAAACTAAAAGGTAAACGGGAATCCGTCCGTGAAAGAACTGGACACGAAACCAACACAAAACAACAGTCAAGTTCAAGTGTTGGGAGACAGTATCGACTAAACTGAAGGTGTTGACAGAGTCCCAAACAGAAAGAGCATATACCGATTTTAGGAAAATTTCCCCTTAAACATGTGTATGGTAAATGGGAGAATGGGAACAAACAACTTTAAATATGTAACACAAGGAAGATCTATGAGCTGTACAATGCATTACATCTGGGACATTGTTTCACAAAAACCCTCTGCCATATTGCAATATGTTGTCACTATTCTCAGATGTCAAATATGAAAGTATCACCAAAGTTATCAACAAAAATGATGCAGTTAATTCCAGGACATTTAGTTCTTAAAGCATGCAAAATACTTGCAGCACATATAGTATGACCAGAAATCATTGAGAATTTTAGGAATATGTTTAATTGGATTTCTAGTATAAACAACCTTGACCAGCTATCAAGTGCTTGGTTTCATTCAAGAGAGACAACCCGTTAATCCTTTTCATTAGTTTGTGAAGAGTTATCCCCTTTGTTTACTTGCTAGCAGACGACATTT
>NW_025765523.1:0-123125 GCF_003918875.1 Haliotis rubra | reverse complement strand
TTATCAGTAGCTGGATTGGTTGCGTGTTGGCGATCGCGGGTTGGGGTGGGTCGTCCGGTGACGCGGCATGTCGTCAGGTGAGGTCTGCGGGTTGGGAATTGGTCGTCCATTGACCGCGTCTTCCTCAGCCAGATCGGTTGTAAGGATTGTCGTCCGGTAACCCAATCGTGCGGAGTCACCGGGTTGGAACTGATCGTCGGTAATGCAGCGATATCGTCATTGAGTCTGGGGTTGGAATTGGTCGTCGGTGACCGGCTTTGATGTTTCCATCTTGTGGATCGGTAATAGAATTATCGTCAGTAACCCTTGTCTCCATCCGTGGAGATCTGGGTTAGAATTGATCGTCAGTAACGCGCTTGATGCTCATCCGTGAGTCTGGGTTAGAATTGTTAATAGTTCAGTAACTTACGCTTGTCTCCATCCGTGGAAGTCTGGGTTAAGTGATCGTCAGTAACCCGCTTGTCTTCCTCTGTAGATCGGTTTATAGGAGTCAGCAAATCAGTAACGCGTCTCATCGTGGAGATCTGGAGTTAAATTATAGGTAGTAACCCACGCTTGTCTCCATCCGTGAAGTCTGGGTTAAATTGCTCATCAATAACCCGCTTATCTCCATCCGTAAGAATCTAAGGATTAAAATCGATCGTCGATAACCCTTATCTCCATCCACCGTTGAAGATCTAGGTTAAGGCCGATCGTCAGTAATCCACACTGTCTCCATCCGTAGAGAATCTGAGTTAAAGGTAATCAATATCCACCTTGTCTCCATACGTAAAGAAAGATCCAGGATTAGAGTAGTCTTCAACTACCCACAGTTGTCTCAGCTCGTGAAGATCAGATTAGATTGATCTTCCAACAACCCACGGTGTCTCCATCCGTGAAATTCAGGTTAAATTGGCCTCAACAACCCATGCTTGTCTCTATCCGTGGACATCCGGGTTAAATAATCTTCAACAACCATGCTCCATCATTGGAGATCTGGGTTAGGAATTGTCCTCAGTTACCCATGCTTGTCTCCATGCACAGTGAAGATCCGGGTTAGGGTGGTCTTTAGCAGCAATGCTTGTCTCCTGAATGGAGCTAGTCAAGTTCGCTGGTTGATTGCCGCATGTCATCGCAGTGGCGTAGTTCCGATGCTCATGATGTCAATCCTTGACTATCTGGCTCGAACTCGTTCTATACGCCCGCCGTGGTATGTCTGAAACAACAGAGTGTAGTGTTAAACATCATCATCATCATCATCAACAACAAACAAAACTCCATAACAACAACAACCAAGCTCCATAGCAACAACAAGCAACAACAACCAAACTCCAGCGTAACACAGCATTGATTAACGCACTCGGCAGTCTCAGCAGAGACGAGCCGGACCAAATCACGAACAGTGATTGCAAACCGTGTCCAAGTACTGAGCGCCGCTTACACCCCTGAACATGGCTTCATAATTTCAAACAATGCATTGTGAAATAAGGGAACTATGTGGCATGTGGAACGGTGAAGCAGGGCGTGATCACACGACCCTCAGACAAGAGGGCAGGCTTGTGTCGCCGGCTGATGGACGGTCGCGAGGCAACAAGGAACAAGTTAGATGTCTGTGTGTTGTGGACAATCCCGAGTCCACCCGCCATGGTCAGGGTGAGTGAAAAGGATGACGAACTTGACAGGGATCTTGAAATCTTTCACACCATCGTCAGTGTCCACTTTCGAATTGAGTGTTTTATGAAAACATGTAGCAAATGTTTATCGCTCAGGATCACCGCAGAGTGTTAAGGGAAACAGCAAAGTCATAACTGTCGAAGTCCATAAAGTCATTGGACGCACAAATTTGGTGAGGCCTCGTTATGGCTGTAATGCTGTCGGTGTGACTCAGGTATGCTCGCTCGCTGTAGTTTGGTTGATTTTAAAGGGTAAAATGGAGTTTGGCATACCCGGTTGTGGGCAAGGTGCATGTTTCCGTGTTGGGTATTGGATTCTTGAGAATGGCCTGTGCTTTGGTTCGGGTAGGTGAGTTGGCGGAGATGGTTCCGGTGTGAAGTAACTGGCTTGTCATAGCACGGGCGCAGTTGTTGATGGGACTGGCCAAACATCGCTATATAACGCTCTCGGCCTGTGGTGGCGGGGTGACGTTCGCAACACGGCGGTTGAGTCATGGTCGGTGGTGTACGGTGTGCATCGCCTGTGTGGGGTTTATTATCTTGCAACTGTGACTCTATGTGGGCCTCGCTGCGACCAAGTTAGGATGCATATTCATACTGTATTTTTCGATAAAGGCATTTCTGATGAATAAGAGCTAATGGAAAAACAATTCTTTTTATTTGAGTTGTTTCGTAGCAATGACTCAGACGTAGCCTGAAGTACTGAGTGCTTGTTGAATCCCAAATGCCGAATTCACGTTCCACTGTTATGTTTAGCAGTAAGGTGCGGTAGTGGAAGTTCACAGTCCTAAACTGTGATTTTGATTATCGTGTCACGAGCGGCTGGAGCGTGATAAGCTGAAGCTTCTGTGAAAGCATTGATAACAAAGAGACAAGTTGTCAGTAAACATCCAACCTCAATCACCGTCGCTACAAAACATACTTAATTGCCAGTCATCTAGTAATATATACCCAACGACAAAGATTACCCTTACAGACATATCTTGAAACCTGAAACTGTAATTATATATATATAAGGATTGACAGGGATACATCTCCACGTGGAAGAGCAAACTCCTTTCATACCATGAACCATTGATGAGCACTTGGAGATGTGTATGATAGAAGTATAATGAAGAAGCTTTTTGGTGCTTAACATTTCTCCCAGGCGTATACAATTACAACCAAGAATTTGTGAAATTTAAGATTGTAATATTTTTTCCATTCATTACTCGTATTAAATGTGAGATATTAGCAGAACATAACTCAGATTCAAAGACAGGTGAACAGTTAGTATTTTGTCAGAGTTACCATGGGCAGCAATGCAGGCTTCAATGCGGCGGGAGACATACTACTGATCAAAGAAGTTAGAAAGTCGTGAAAGGTCCATGCTGTCCCAATATCGGACCACCTCTTCTTTATTTCAGCAATATTTTTGTCAGATTTTTCTTTTGACACTTTTCCTTCATAAGTCCCCAAACATTTTTCTGGCTGGATTTAGGTCAGGGCTATAGCAGGCCAATCTAATAATGTCATATTTTGGTCCAAGAAACCAGGCCTGTAAGATGCTTTGAACGATGTTTTGTGTCGTTGTCCTGCTTTGGAAAATCAAAATTTTCCATAGAACACGTGAGCAGATGGAAATTACATGTCCCTCGAATATCTGTGTACCGCTCACTGTTCATATTACCTTCAAATACAGAGAGGGCGTTGCCCCTAACACAGATATACCACCCACACGTTAGAATTTCGGACTGTGCTTTGGGCGCTGATACAAAGGATTTTTTCAGTTTGTTTGGTCCAGTTTTTGAGCGTATTGGAAACAACCACACAGAACTTTCATCTAGAGAAAATCACATTTGTCTCAGTTAAAATTTCTTTGCTGCTTTGTTCCAGTTTAACATTCGCTTCTTTTGTTCAGAGTTTCACTTGATCGGTGATGGAATTCCTCGACTTTTTCTGCCAACCATTTGCATGCAGCTCAGTACTAATTGTCTCACTTGCACAGACAGCTACAGTTCCTCTATCAATCCATATCATATATAGGAGCCGTTTTCACTCCTTCGTTTTATTTTATGGAGACAGGCCAATAAAAGCCGCCTCCACTTGTCGCGACAGTCAATTTTCTGGGCCTGCCTGCGCCTCACAGATTGCTCAATGCCCGCTATCCATTTTGCAGTATTTTTCAAAGGCGGTAAACGGTGCAAATGGATCCCTGTTCTGCTTGGGAAGTCACTTTAAGCTGATCACGGTGTCCTTGTTTATAATGCTCTGGAAATCAGCACCATCTTGTCTAACGTCGTCCACTACGGGGATCGCTGGTAATGTCGTCTGCTAGTAGGTAGACAAGGGAGGATAACTAGCTGCAAACTAATGAAAAAGGATTGGCGGGTTGTCTCTTGAATGAATAAGCACTTGATGGCTTGATAAGGTTGTTTATACTAGAAATCAATTAGAAACATGTTCCTGGGATTCTCGTGGTGCTGCGGTTCGTGCTAGAGATTCGGTCGGTCATTTGGCGGATAGGATAATCACGGGTACATCGAACATGCGTTCATAACGGAGACTGGACTGCAACAATTGATGAAAGGAACACACATAAAACGCTTAACAACCAAAGAAATATATCTAAAGTTGCTTGTTCACACTCCCTCCCTCACTCAGTACACAAGACTGGACCAAAGGAATATTGGGCGTGTCTGAATCGGCGGAGTTCGGAACGTGGAGCGGTCCAACCCAGGAAGACCGAGGTCACTGGAATGCAAGGAATGTATTGTAACGCATCGTCGTTGGCGAGAGGGCAGGATTATTCATGGCGGTTGTTGTCATTCGTTATAATGCCGCTGGGTCATTCTCTGTGGTGGCTGTTTGGGGCCTTAAATTCGTACGGGAAGCAATGAAACGATGTCGCGAGACGAGAGGCGGTGAACTCAGACGAATAGCCCTAATCAACCACCATAATTCTCTGGTATAACAAACTTGTGATATAACGAATATAGGCCTACTGTTGGTATATACAGAATCCACTAAACTAACTTACCTTCCTCATCCGTTACTTACTGTAGATACTGACCAACGCTCGCGTCAGTGAGAAGCCATAGTGACACAGTGACATACAGGCACTGAAATAGCTAGTCATTGGAAGGAATAAACTCCGAAGACTCGTCAATATTCGCGCGCAGCTGCTAGTTGAGAGTCTGAGACCGTTAGACTCCAGTACCCCATTAGCCGCGCAGATATTGGCGAGTCTGGGGAGTTTGTGCGCTTAAACCTGAAATCAGCCATGTTTGCGCCCTAGTTTCGTAGTCGTGAACCGAACACAGCAATATTGTTATTGGTGTCAACATCTCGATAACACGGCATGCACATACACGTTATGAACACGTTCTGCTGTGCACGAGAAAGCGTGTTGGAGGGATGCAAAATGAACGAAAATATTTTACTCTTCCATTTCACCGGTTGTTTCCAACCATGGTCAGGCAGATAGGTTCTTTATACGATGTTTTGTCACTCAAAATACATTTTCCGCTAACTTTAAATGAAAGTGACATTAATTCCTGATTTGAAGAACCTTTGAAAAAGTATTTCAGTGTTAATTTTGGTATCCTCTGCAAAGGGGACAACAATCATACAGGTGCAGTTGGAAGGTCTTCGGATGAGGAACCTGCGTTGGTCGCAAAACCTAGAACAGAATTTGACCAAATGAATAGTTCAGCAGATGATGAAGATGATACTTCTCAGCAGATAGAAAAATGATCAAACAACTACCTTTCAAATACTCTCGGTTTCTGAACATCAAAGCTTGCGGAAAACCGGTAAAAATACAAATACAAGAAAGTGCGGTGGGCAATGCGGATGTTCGATTCGCTGACAACGTGAAAGGGATGGAGTTTGAATCGGGATAGGCAACAAATTATCAAGAAATTATTTATGATGAAGATCTAAGAATTGAAAGCTGAGTCTGTTTGTCACTGAAATAAAGGAGCCAAAGGGGAGGTAGAAAGTATAACGGCAATACAATTCACGAGATTCGTATATTTCGATGCAGAGATTCATGCGCCAAAGTGGCCACCGATTTTTTTTTTGCTCTTAGGGGTTGGGGAGAACCATTCTTGACTGTAATGAAATCGCTGTTGAACTGGTGTTGGCATGCCATAGGACGGTGACTGGCGTCATCACGCCAGAGAAGGAGTTGGGTTGTGGGGCTGGCAGGGGTTTGGCGGGACGGGAACACCGGAGAGAAATGAGCCTACCCATTTTTGTTTGAATGGGATAAGCTTTTATTTTCTAGAGTAGTGAGGAGAGGAACTTAGTGTTTTCTTAAAGGTGACACCTTGCTTGTTGGAACTTGTCAGAAGTTCTGAAGTACCGGTCAAGGACTGATGCGGTACTCGTCCGTCCCTGCACGACTCTTGACGGCTCTCTGTGCGGACTACGAGTCACACCACTCCAGGACGCTCCGGTGACACTGGCTGATGTGTGGTCGGTTAGACGGGTTGCGGGAACGGTTAGAGGAGGGACAGGAACTCGAGGGACTGCCTCTTTAAGGTAGGCGGTTTCCAGGCTGTGTTTGTTGCAAGAAACAACAAAAACAATTCGTATCACCCAGAAGGGGGTTTCCAAACACAATTCAGGAGGGCTCAAACATAAATGGTTGTCTCCTAAAAGGTCAGTTCAGAAGGATGTCAGTAATTGAAATTACCTGCCCGTTAGACACCAAAAACTTTGTGTCATTGAGGTGAGTGAATAACATGGTAAGTGCTTAAAACCTTAGAATTAACCCCCGAAATTAATTCATATTGTTTAAAAATGTTCAATTATTTTAAAAGAGCATGAGAGACTGCTACAGTTAGCAGCGTATGAGATGTGTGGCCTGGCGGCTTGCGGGCTGGTGGGTTGTGAAGACTTTCGATCGTCACTCAAGTATCCCTACGCCTAACAGAGTGGTACTCTGTATAACATATGTAATATTTAGGATTACACTTTCATAGTAAGATTACACTTTCAGAGTGAGTACTCTGTCGCTCCCTACAGGAGACACGTTCTGTCTAGAGGTGGTGAAGAGCTCTGCATAGGGGCAGGTTTGAGAAAAATTTGAGCTACCATAACGGCTGCACGCCTGTATGAGAGCTTGGTTTGGATATGAGCAGCTGATGGCCGAAAAAGAGAACAGGTCTAGATCCGACAGCAGCTATTCGTGCGTAGAGCATAGAGTGTAATTATATTTGCAATAACCATATACTGAACAACTTATGATCCATTTAATTTGATTACAAATAGGCACAGAGTATTATGGGATATGTGTGCTCTGTATTTAAAGTTATCAATCACTTCCATGGGCGGCGAGGTAGCCTAGTGGTTATAGTGTCTGCTCTCACCGGATGCTCGGGTTCGATTCCCACACCAGAGCACCTTGTGTCCCCCTGCCAGGATACTGCTGGAATATTGCTGTAAGTGAATTGTATGGCCAAACTCACTTTCTAATAATCCCCTTATCAAAGAATATCCTGAGTGAATATAGAGTCGTTACCATGTATTGAATAAGTAATTGCTGTATATAATAGAATTACAAGAGGCATAGGTAAAGACTGTCGATGATGCTGCCTGGAGGAAAAAAGACCAACAAATGCCACATCGACAGCTAAGCTCACCAACACCTCACGTCTCCGACACCGCTGACCTCGAGACGTCAAATGTTTCAAATGCTTAAACTGTACACACTTCGTTGTGGGGACCGCCTCCGTGGTGTAGTGAGACAGGAGCGTCCATCGAGGAGGCGGAAAGGTCGCATGGGTTCGATCCCCGACCATACGTCATACCAAAGACGTTAAAATATGGTACTTGTGCATTCCTGCCTGTCGCTCGGCGGCATTAATGGGTACAACATGGACTGAGTCGGCTCGGAGTCAGTATAATGTTGTCCTGAGTGGACGCGACAGGTGCTAAAAGGGACATTTGACATGTGATAAATAGTTGAAAACATTGTGAGTTTTTGTTTCTGCATTTTCGGTAATGGAGATATTACTGCTTGGATTCAGCGGTTGGGACAATGGTCAGTAATAAAGGGCGCCAATATTGCAGAAATGGGAGCGCCAGTACACGAGATAAAGTCTATAATACACGAAGCTTCACGGTCATGGGACGTCGGTGTTCGTCGGTCGGCAGAAATTCTCATAGACTTGCATGTTATTTATTTTTGTAGTGTGGCTGTAATGAATTTTCGTTGAATTCAGTTTTCCGTTGTTTGGTTTGGTATGCACAGTGACTGAGCGATACTGCTGTCGATGACTGTAGGTCGTGATAGGCAGAAGATATGGGCTTCCCGTTCCGTCGTTTTGGAGAGATGTATTTGTGTGTGTAATGGAAGACAATTGTGGGTTTTGAAACTGCCATATTGTCTCTCACTCCCCGGGCTATATATTACATTGCTTCGTAGATTATCAGATATAATAAAAACCATTAGAGCGTTACCAGAATAGCACGTTTTTTGTCTCTGAGTAAATGAAAAGAAAGAACTTGATGCAATTGACGCTGGAGTTGTCAGTTAAAGTTGAAACGCACCAAAGCGCAAGAGGCGGTCATTGGGTCATTTGTTGTATTGAGTGTGATAACAATGACGGGGGTCGATATATTACGTGGTTGTCTTTCTTAACTACCACGGAATTATGATACTTCTGATTCTTTTCACGCCAAGAACACAATACGTCACGTTTGGATCGTAGTCAGCATCCCCGTTACATTCGGCATACTTTCACCGATTCTGCACGGTATAGTGTAGCACGCGGGCGTGGTCGATCACCGTGTTAATTATAGGCACTTTATTCCACAACCCTGACGATTTTTGGTGTGAATGAATTCAACCTTTGTATGACGCAGGCCTGGAGACAAATCAGGTTTGAGAAACCTAACACCTCTTTCTCCTGGCCATTTGATGAACGCGGTTGGTCTGGTGCTTAATGTTATACAAAATCAACAATTTAGTGCTATTCAAAAATAAGAAGGTGTGATTTAGGTACACAGTTGAATGAGTTTATCAAACGCACACATTCTATATACATTTCACCAGATTTACACCGTGAAAAGGTGATTTTCAAAAAATGGTGGGTCACGTGATCACATAGAAGCACGATAGCTTCTCTGTGTCCATCCACATTTTATCTGTCACAGATCAAAATTACTTCAAAATTCGTTTTTTAACATGTATTACATTTGTGTTTCAAAACATATTAAATTGTTCAAAAGACAAAGGGATTAGGCATAAGTGGTTGCCTTCTGCGTCTAGTTTACGAATATTCCATGATCAATGATAATAGGGTGATGCATTTCTAACTAATTTAAGAATTATATTTTCAGTAATTCTCTCCTTTGTACGTTATTGCTTTATGTTTATCGGTGAAAGCTCGTTCTGGCCAATCTTCATTAGGTCAAATGTGACATGATGCCATGCCATGTCGTCAGTGACTGAACATGGCATCTGATTGTAGATGACGCTAACAAAGCGACACTATGTGACGTCATTTCAACAACAGAGCTGAATCCATCAGAAATCAGGAAACACCAATGTCCAGAACAAGACGGGTAATATAAATATAAGCCTAAGAACTAGGAATATCGGAATCCTGTCCAGAGTGAATTAATGTTAGCAAATCGCATGTTGCTAATCTCTATCCTCCAATATGCGTATTGACTAAGTCTCCAACTTGCTTTGTACAGCCACAATTACTCATACATCAGGGGTCCCCAGAGATATTACTTCTATCTATACTGCGGGGAAGTTGGGGTGAGTCAGGTCAGTGTTTTGCTCGAAGCACTCAGGCTACCGTTATATAATGGAAGCGGGCGTTTTCGCACTAAGCTTAGAAGCTGGCTATGTTTTCAGGTAATATATAGTGTAACCTACATTGTATGGTTTGACGTCCGTGCCTCACAGCTCAATAAGCGGTACTGGCTGTACAGGAACGATGAAGTGAACCAACAGGACATACAATGTAGTGGGGTGGAGCAGATGTAAGGGAAGATGAAGTGAATAACAGTATACAGTAATCCGTGGTGGGCGACTGTAAAGGTGGAATACACTCGCGGTAAGAATGTCGAGGGGTGTAGCTGGTGCATCTTTAGGAGATTTCTATACGGCTGAACACAAACTAATTGCGCTTACATTTACGTTTGCGGCGGTGAGCGCGGTTTGACAGTGTTGTTTGAAGATGGCATGCAGATTGTTTTAGGCGTTTCGGAAGAAAATGTCTGCCTGAACTTATGGCGAGGTGCATGTAGGTTGGGACTTGGTCTGCCGTAGACAGAATTGGCAAATGGTCCTCAGAAATAAGGAGGATGGGTCGTTTGAGGATGAGTTGAGGACATGATTCTGCGTGGTGATCTAGCTATGTTTCATCGGTGTTTGCGTGGCGTGATTGATAGGGTGGTCCGAGTGGCTTCCGGACGTTCAAGTAACTAGTACTGGCTTTGGACGCTACCCTGGCTGTAGGGCTGTTAAACAGCTTACCGTTCATTAACACTCGCATAATGGCATTTTGTGGTTGCGGTCACACGCACAGGCCGTTGACGTTTGTGGAACAAGAAAGAAAGACGATAGGCATTAGCGGTAGCGGCTAGAAGAACAGTCAGATAGTGTTATTCTATTTCGATGTTCACGTGACATATTGTGAGGAATGAGGTTTGTGTAATGTGGACGGCCATACACCTCACCGGCTTATCTCTGCAGAGTCACCGGACCATGCACGTCCGTCGGCATAACCAGCCTGTAGACTTTTGGCTGTATTGTATTGTTATTGAGTATTACCGCATTATATGTTCTGCAGGCATATTCGGAATAATACAACTGGCTGGATAGAAAAGATACTTTTGATGCATGGTGCAGTATGCATTATTTGCGCGACTGGCATGATATGAAACATGAGCATGGCAACATATGTGATGTTATAGTATCGTACGTGCAATGTCTCCCAACAATAGCCCAACATGACTTACGTAAAGATATAGTGTTCGTGGCAGTAGCCTCTCCACCACAATGTTTGACCACTAGTACACATTACTATACATGTTACATACTTCGTTCTTAGCTAGAGTTTTACCAAAGAGAATTGTGTTCAAAAGGAATATAAAGTGCTACTAAATACCAGGGAAATTGCCGATGTCACCCTGGATTGGCCGAAAACGAAAAGGTGACAAGTGGCGTGATATACTTTCATCTGGCATTGGTGCCCCCACGACTAACACCTGGGGCAGGTGTTAAACACATACTGCTCCACGGGCGTACACTACGTTGACAAGTACTGATCAGAACCCTCAAGTCTGACAAACATACAAAATTAATTAACGAACAAATACATACAAATCAATACATAGCAATCGGCCTACTTTCAAAAGCAAAACGCAATATGCCTGGCTCTCTCAAGATGCACTTCTCATCATAAAATGTGTACGCACTGAAAACAGTAAGATAGAGATTGTAGAGACATGTCTGAATTCTGAGCATACATCTGATAGAGTGTGGACGTGTAGCAGGAACCTCCGTAATGTGGACACACTGACCGGTTTTGTTATAGAAATGTTATTGAACACAGCACCAAACATGATTATACGTAATTTCTTGGGAAACGTTCGTTATTATTTTTTCATTCTAACGATGCTTCCGGTGAAAGGTAAAAGGCGCCGACAATGTACTTAATCGAAGACGATAATGTGCACTTTTTGCAGCATCGTCACAATGTATTGGCGTCCACTGCGCCATTCTAGTCTACCCCTCGTAATCGAAATATATAATTTTGCGTTACGTCCTGTTTGTGAAAGCGACGTCACGATGCATGTCAGTTGTCATCGCTTCGTACGGTATCTTACGACAGTAAACTACTCCGTTGCATCCCGTTTCTTGGTTTTGCAGTTGCTTCACGCAGCTATGCTTATCACTGGTGCAATCATTACGTTTATGTTTTCCGACGGTTAAAATGTCTCAATTTGACCTCACAAGTTTTCAGCGACACGGTAACGTTCGCAATGTTTACATTCCCACAATGCAATGTGGAATGTAAACTTGACTACTCAGCTTCATCTGGATGTACTGATCTAAACTTACGTTGGTAGTAGAAATGCGACGTTCATATTGCCCAATATGGTTTACGTTAATCATAAGATGTAATTCAAAAATAATTTAGAAGATATTTAATCCGAACGTAAAACCGTCGTCAACGCTGTTATCATTTGTTTTTTCTGGTAACGTGTCGTCTTAACGTAGGGGGCAGACACATCAACAGGAACAGCTCAGCCAGTTAGCCCTGTAGAGTAATTCTTAATTGAGGTCACCGACACCGTGCGTTTTGTTTTCTACCTGTAGATTCGTCGTCAATTATCGCCCAGAAAGAATGAAGTTTGGCGTCTTGAAGTACGGTTAAATACTGTTCGTGATGCCACCATGTATGTATTAGCGCGCAGCTGGCCCGCGGACTGTTATCGGCGTTTAGAAGCGGTCGGTTGCAGGCGCCTCGAGACTTGGCTTTATGAGGTTCAGGGCGACGATATGCATGTACATGGTGGGGAGCGAACTATGATAATTAATATGTTTTCGCATGAAGTTTCAAAGGCGGCGCGGTGACGTGCGTAGTGTGGGCTATTAGGCTGTCATGAGTGAAGTATGTTACGCATTCACGCTTGCTATCATACACTCCGCAGCTTTGATAGTATTTGAGTTAAGTTCACGGTGAACAAATGTTCGTGTTAGTGTGACCTTCATGAATATGCATCACATTATTTACATATACAATATTTGATATGACAAGTTATACCATGACATGGTGCATGCCATGACGCCGAAGACGAAAGGTTTGAGGGCACACGACCAAGTAGGAGATGACAGAAATGCTGGTACCCCGGTAACATCGTTTTCTGTTGTATCCGGGAATATCGAACGTATTTGATTTTGTGAGTGGTAATTAAATTTCCAGAAAGTAAAGTGTTGGATCATTCTTTTAAAAGTAACTCGGACATTGCCTGTGAGAAGATAGCGTGTCTGCTGCCTTGTCACCAGCGTTAAATTTACCTACCCTGCTGAGCTGGAAACGCTAATGACCATATATGAACCAGTATTATTCTGAATACTAGTTTAACATTATGAAATAATACTGCTTATATGTTCATTGTGACCATAGTATCTGGCTGTCTGGGAAGACAGTCTCATCAACCTATTGCTACGAAAGTGATTAAAGGCTATTATCATGACAGCATTGAAACATCATAATTGCTTAAAAGCGTGGAGTTAAATGCACCAATACCAACGACAGATCACATACTAAGGTGGTATAATGTGGTTATTCAACATCAATCATAAAACAACTGTAACGATTGGATCTGCCCGGCACTGATGTATCGCAACTTTCTACTTTGACGGAACAGGACGTTACGGCTAGCGCCATTTCCTTCAAGCAGTCACATGTAAGTACTTAGTTTCTACAACACGATCCCTCATATGCAACACACACTGACTTCCCACTGTCCACATTGGAATGGTCAACCAGTTCAGTTGTACATGCGACAACAACAACAACTACTCCACTCCAGTGCAACTTGCTGTACATGCACGACGACACGGAGGTAGAGGTACGCAGTATGGAATCAGTCACGGCGAAGGTTCAAGTTGTACAATACGTGCTAACAACATCCTCCTCAATTACACATTGCTGTACATGCACGGCAACCGCGGAGGTAGTAGAGGTGCAGTATGGAATCGAATCACGACGAGGTTCAAAGTTGTAAGGTTCACTCCCTGAACCAACGAATCACCACACATCTTCAATTGATGTTTAAGATTACCGCCAGTTTTCTTGAACTTTATCATTGAGTTTTTTTTCAGAAAGTGCCGTTATTATTGCCTTTTTTGGACCGCGTTTAAAGTCATCTCCGGTTCTGCGTGGTCACTTAATCGCTGCTCGAGCTCTCGAGACTTCCCCATCCGTGGACCGCCGTTCCGCTGCCTGCAAGAAAGATTCATTACGAGGACTCATATGGTACACCGTCAAGTATTGACTTCTTCTCTGTGGTTTTCTGGCTGTGCCATCAAGCTGATACCCAACTTCCAGTATCGTTAACGCTATAACCACCTCAAGGTCGTCTTGCCGGTGTTCTTCGCATTTTGTTTGAACAACGGTTTTGTTGAGTCTCGCTTCGGTTTCTCGCCCTCACGCCTCTGTCCGAGACTTGCTGCTATCCTTCTTCCTGAAGGACCCTCCATGAAACTGGCGGTTTGGATCTAACTGTGTACATGGGGCGATCGAACTCATGGTCATCCTAGATGGATGCAGAGGTGCCGGAGAAGTCATCCTGGAAACTCGTATGAAATGCGTATGGCTGAAATTAGGTGACGTGCGCATTCGTGGTAAGCCCTCAAGGTCGGGTCGTTTCTTTTATATTTAAATCGGAATGCGGGATGGATGTCGGGCGTAGCCCGATCTTCTATGGGGCGGCTTCTTGATGCGGATGGGACCTATCGTTCTCATGTGCGTTTCCGTAGTTGTGGCGTTGCTGACGATCGAAGGATGTACGAAGACAGGGGTTGGAGCTGAACTGGTCGCCAGCATCCGAGAGACGAAGTATTGGAGGTTTCTGTGTTTTCTGCCGGATAGAGTAGTTTTAGCCGGATGGTTTCGGTTTTCGTCGGAATGTCGCATTAACGCGATGATGAAAGCTTTGTTCACCTTTTCCTACTTTGTCTCTATCACTGTTCAAAGGCTTTGCGCCGTTTGTCAATCGGAATATTTGCACTCCCATCACTGGCTAGGTATTTTTAGGTTTGTAGGCTCCCAGTTGTATAAACCTCCCTTTCATTTGCCGTTCAGATTGTATTTCTTTTTGCCTCATACTCCGAAGCCACCAGCCGATTGTGTCCAATGAATGGGTCACGCGGTGCCGGACCGCGGTTCATCGCCATCTTGAAGTTGTGGTCGACTTGAAGCTATTCACGGATACCTGGAAGATAAGAATATACACTCCCACTTAACAAATGACATGCGCGGTAGTGATAGTCTCTGTTTGAAGTTTACCAGATTTAAAGCATGTCGTTATTGCGACATTTACAAAAAGGAGAAAACCATAGCTAAAAGAGTATGTGTGTGTCAGTATGTGCAGCCACTCCATCATCATGAGCAATATATCTAACATCAGGAGGACCGACATTGTTAAAAGTACTCCTGAAACACTTTACAGGTGCAGCACACACAGCAACGCATAAGGCAAATGGTGACATATGTTCATCTCACCGTAACACCATGATCATCACGTTTCATCACGATCAGATTATGTTCCATAACGTTAAATCATGTCCCGTCACGTCTCATGGTCTTCCCCTCATGTCTAGTAACGTGAAATCATGTCTCGTCAAGTTGCATGACGTTCCATAACTTCAAATCTTGTCCCGTCACAATTCATGACGTACAATAACGTCAAATCATGTCCCGTCACGTTTCACGACGTCCCATAACGTCAAATCTTGTCCCGTCACAATTCATGACGTCCAATAACGTCAAATCTTGTCACGTCTAATTCATGACGTCCAATAACGTCAAATCTTGTCCCGTCACTTTTCATGACGTCCCATAACATATGCGTCGTGCTCGTGCACTTGTTAGATCCCTAGTGCTATCGAAGTTAGATGATTGCAACAGTGTCTACTACGGATCACCAGATAAACTCATCTCAAAACTACAAGAGTACAAAACTCAGCAGCTGGCATTGTCAAAAAAGTGTCCAAGAGAGAACATATCTCCCCAGTTTTACGAGCCTTACACTGGCTGCCCATAAGAGCCAGAGTGGAGTATAAAACCCTGAATCTAGCCCACCAGTGCTATCATGAAACTGCTCCCGACTACATCAATGAGTTGGTGACCAAACATGTTCCATCGAGAGCCTTACAATCAGCCGATCAACATCTATTAGTCATCCCAAGACGTAAACTAGAAGTCTTTAGTTTCCGCTCCTTTAGTTATGGAGCTCCAACACTATGGAACCATCTGCCACTCGAACTCAGACTAACAACATCCCTTGATTCCTTCATATGTGCCTTAAAAACATTCCTCTTCAGAAGATACTACAGTGATTAACAAACATATCCTCAAAAGTTTAACTATTTAATGTACAAATGTTTTATGTCTTGTAGCACTCCAATCACCTTTATATGTAGCACTTTGAGCATACATTCAGCGCGGAATAAATACACATATTACTATTATTATTATTAAATCTTGTCCCGTCACGTTTCGTGACGTCCCATAACGTCTCATCAAATCTCAGTCTATCTGGTACAGTCTTCCGATGCTAGCATACTTCAGCAAGTAGCAGTTATCTGCACCAGGACTACGTCATCTGCTCATCTGTACAATTACACATCCGTTTGTATATCACTGCTATTGTCCTCCCTCTATACTACCTAGGGTAGGTCGCCCGACACCCAGCTGTTTCGTTCGTGACAACATTTTTAAAACCACATCCTCACGCCTCGTACTGGTAGTTAAAAGATGTTCCCTTTGTTTGAGAACATCCGGATGCAGCCCTGGCCCCGATTTCTCAAAACAAACTTAAGTTTTTACTCAAATTTCAAACTGAGTTTGACAATTTGAAACAGCTGAATTTTTAACTCAGCTGCATTTTTAAGATAAAAAAGCCCAAACAACTTAAGTAATCAGTCCACCAAACTCAAATCGTCTACTATGTTTGAGTTTAATATCGATTTCAGTTCATTCTGGGAAATACATTTTCTCAAATTTGAGTAAAAACTCTAACTTAAGTCAAAACTCAGACTTAAGTTTGTTTCGGGAAATCGGGGCCGGGTGTACTGTACATAACTGACGTGAACATCTTGGAGTGCACATGCCGCTTGGGTATCAGGCGTGACAGCGCCTTTAAATAGTTACATATACCATATAATGTTCATAAATGTAAACGAGCGTAATAAAAAACTAACGTTCATACAATTATTATACAGAATATAACAATATAAACATGCTGATTTGAAATGGTCTAAAGTCCTTCTGTGGGATACATTATGAATCACTCAGCATGTATTGTGACGTCATTACATTTATTGGAATAGAATACAAGTTGTTATTGTGCCCTGACAGAGGTAGGTTATATGACGGACTGAAGTAGAGCGTGTCGAGGCTACCAGAGGAAAACAGACTCCATACCACTACCCCACACTTGTCAACACGGCCAGGCTGTCCCATTGCCAACTTACCTTACTCATGGCATTGACGTCTAACACAAGATCAACACATACATGTATACACTGAATACAGGGAATATACACAACAATCACGGCAAATAAACCTGCTAAATATGTCAATGAGTAAAGTATGTGTATTATGTCACCAGACTGACAATACATTGAATCTTGGACGGTTGTGTTATCAATGTGAAGTACCACAGTAACAGTGTTGTGACCACTGAGGGGGTCGCTGAAAAATACACGAGGTGGGAGGCTAAGTTACATGGTTGGTACACAGTCCTCATTCAATCAGTACATGTTACATTATGACTACGAAGTTGAGCTACAAAAATCCCTCATCATTTGGATTACCTTAAATTAAAACGTCGGTCCCTTCGTGTCGTGGCCATGTCCGTATCTCAATCATGTAGGCCAATACAAGCAGGTACTACAATACATTTATAAAACATATCGTTATGTATATTTCTGTTTTCCACTGTGAAATTACATGACTTGAATTACATACTGGAGTCACATTGACGCCAATTCCATGACCTTAGGACAAAACCAGTATTGAATCCCTACAATTACACCGCTTCATATCCTAGAAACATGACAACTGGTTGTCCGATAACATCGCTGAAACCACCTACCGTCTTTGTACTGATACCAGCTGATATAGCCCATACGCCTGTGTTCTACACGCGATGGACAGAGGAAACCGGGTATGCTGGGCGCGGCCAGATAACAAGTGACGAGAACTTCACGATAATGAAATGTCAGGTCTAAACAAGGAATTAAGTTGCTGTCTAATTTGTCAGTCATTGAACTGAGGGAGGTATTTCCCAACGTTCTGCTGATATTGGGTTTTCTAAGCAGTACGTTAGTGACGGTATTTTGGAACCGGCTACACAAGATTATTTTAATAATGATCTATATAGGAAATGGCTCGTTTCATTACGTGTGAATGGTAGTGAATACACAGTCTACTCAGAAGCTTCGACTTGTCGCCACAGCCAGTTCCCTCATGCGTGAATACATCTCGGGTAATAGAATGAGGACGTAATTAATAATTTCTAAATAATTCAGAAAATAATAGACGTGTTTTACTTTTCAGATCCCCTATCTCTTCAGGTGACGCCTTCCGATCTTGTATAGTCATGGTGTAGCTAGACGTCAATAGCTTGTACTTTACTATTTATTACTCACCCGTTGAAGATATCACTGTTTAATAATTTTACAATGTTATTACACATTGTGTAATAACATCGCGTGATGCCGTACGTATGACGTCAAAGTGGTTTACAGTTATGACGTCACAATGCTAATACCTCTGTCACAATAGTATTAGACCTTGCTTGACTCGCGGAAAGCTGAGAGTCATCACACTCGTTGAATTCTTAGGAAAGAATTACTTTGCTCGATATTATTTTGCTAATGTTGGGTGAGTAATAAATAAAATACTAAACTATGTCCCGTGTAATACCATATTTATGAAACTCGTGAATGGTATTGGTATCTAACTCGCGATTCTCGCTCGTTAGATACCAAACCATTCACTCGTTTCATAAATATGGTATTACACGGGACATCGTTTAGTTAGTCAATACCTTCACAAGCTGTATTCGCCATACCGTTGTATAAACACTAACATTCACATAGAATACAGTATTGCTAACCTACTGTCGTCACGCAGTCACATGTTGAATATCTTTCACTGGAGATCATGTGGCTGGCCCAACTACCGGGAGACTAAGCAGTGTTGCAACAAAGGGGCTATTTACCCCAGCGCCTACCCCGTCTACCCGCCACACAACAGCACACAGCCAGTATGGGATTCTTCACTAACTGGATTTTCATACAGAGCTATTGGTAGAGGAAATATCCGCTATAAATAACCGGTATATATACGACTTGCTTTCAAGCGTGATGTCAGTCGGCTGGTGACAGCGACAGCCGCTGCTGCATCCCAGGCCTCAGTGAATAGACCGTTCTTCACGGTATGTTATCGTGAAAGTGCTGTGTATTGTGTGTCTGTAATCATACGGGGAATATTTCTGAAGAGTGATTCAGGTGTGGGTTTGGCTAAGATGGGCGTGGCGTGTAAAGGAAACAATACATGACTGATTCTGATGTGCGTCACCGCCATATAGGAAGATGTCGGGATGACGTTCCACCAGCATCATAATAAACATGCATTTAACGCCCGAGGGACAGATCCAACATCAACAGGTGTCAGTACGCTGGGCAGACATCCTGCTTCTAACACTCTTAAAGGATAGCCTCAAACAATTGCATAAGAGACCAGGAGATACAAATGCATTACGTAACACTTTGCATTCATATCAATATATTATCAAAACCGTTCATGAATATATACATATAAACGCACCATGTCGACAATCCGTCACCATATCGTCTAATAAACCTACACGATTTGCATATAACACAAAGTCAATATGAGCGGCACTATAGGACGGAGAAATACACTGAAAGTCACAATCAATAGGCAGTTATCGGTATTGAGATGACGGCATGACACTGAGTCTTTCAGACGGAAATCACCCGCAATTTATTTTATATGACAATGATTAGGTGTTCCTCGTTATATACCGATCATATTACATATCAGTCAGGTTACAGTGCGCCACAAATCAGATGGTTAAAACAGAGGCGTGATGAATATGCTGAACTCCCCTTATTAGAGCTGTCCAAGAAACGAGTGTAAAGTGAAATATTGTACTTCACATTCCTAATGCTACGGTTGGTGCAGGAATTACAATCAGTAAAGTATTTAACTTATCTGATCAACCTCCTGTTCCTGTACATCTTGTTCTTCTAGTGTGAGATGCGAACAAAGAAATATGCACAGTCCAATCGTTTAGAGAATTAGGACATGAACAACTCACAAAAGACATTATTGCCTTACATGCGGTTTTTGTAAGCACATACATGAGCAAAGCATCCGCTTTACACCGACCTAACGTAAACAGTCTGGATGCTTGACGAGTTTGCCAGCATGCCTAACATGAGCGTCTAGCAGCGAATTACTGGTGTTATGCAGGAATATATCTGTGATGAAATATTCATGTCTCGGCTATACGTCAATAGAGTGCAGCTCTTATTGCAAGGGTCGAACATGCACAGGATATCGGGAATGACTTATTGATATCAATGTCAAAGTTACACAGGCAGATGGATGCCAAGAAACGGGATATGAGCTAACTGGCAAACCATGGCACTTTTAGTTTTGGAAGTTTGCCTGAAAAGTTTAAAACTGTGGCTTCAGCATTACATCATTGGTATTGTATGACTAATCAATTCAGTACCTTATAAGCACCTGATGTTGTAGTGAGTAATCAATGTAAATATAATTTAAGCAACACACATGTCATGTTTTAAGTATATATAATTGTTATTCAGCTGTAGGTGGGTATCAACATCATAGCTGTACTTAAAATGGGTCTGAAGCATACATCCTAGGATATATTTTGCCATATGCGTTGAAGGAACAATCTATTGGTCCAAAACACGCCCCAGCAACGTATGCTTGTGGTGCTAGGCGACCAAATTGTATCGGTTGGGCAGGCTCAGGGACTGTTGATGATTTCACGCAATCACTGGATCGTCTGGTCCAGCCTATATCATGTACAATTCGCGGCTGTAGATCTGGATTACTGCTGACTGCATCGTTAACAAAGATTACAAAACATATTTTTGATCCTTTAAGACTTAATACGTAATTCAATTCACATTTTATTCGAATCCCTGATCATGGGCTTGACTGGTCTTGGCTGTGTTCTCAACATTAATGTTTTTAGTTCGGATCAATGATTTATATAAAGAAACAGCATAAGCAATAAGAAAGAAGAAACCAACATCAAAAGCTTATAGAAATAAATAATTCAATCAGGTAGAAATAGATAAAGTATATGCATATAGAAATAATAAATATATCTCACGTCAATACAGCTTATGTTCCTGACTTTCACCAGTGAGTGAAGAACGGTCACCTGCAGCCTGGAGGAATATCGTCACTTCACCGACTGGATGGAGCAACCTATATCAGTGTGATCAGACTGGGAGGCATCGATCCCCCACACACGTCAGTATTACAACAGCAGAGATTACACAACGTTTCTTCCTAAGTACGAAACCAAACAACTGACAAATCTACAGCCGAGAAACAGAGCCCGACTTACACCGACATACATGACATTAGAGTTATCACCACTAACATCACGAACTTGCATAATTATCAGAACGTGTATCACCTGTAACCGTGCACTTGAACATTACCACCAACACCGGAGGCTTATCGTTTCATAACGTTAGTTGTATGTCTTGTGGGTCATCCCGGGAGAAGCCGTTATGTTACCCTGCCAGGCTGAACCCAGTGGGGCATGACCTGTAATATATCTCTGTAAAGAATTCCTTGCCTAGGGCGTGCCTGTGTTGAGAACCCACCCGAGCTACCGGGCTATAACTTTGTTTATCACATGCCGCGAGATATAGCGATATACACGCTACGTGTAGACGTCAGCATATGCTTGTCTACAACACGCACGAATGTTTTTGTAACATCAAGTCAGTAAGCACGTTGCAAATACTGTCGTGGATGTCCTTCTTTGTTCAGTAAAATGTATCTGGATGCTACCGTACCTCAATGGGAGCCTGGTGGTTCGTGAAAGCTACGGTGTTTGTGCATAACTCTGAATAATACAGCTATGTCAAGCCTGAATAGATAGAATTCTTAAAGTGATTCTCTGTCGACCTTTGGATGATGTCCCAGAACACTGCTTACAGTTGACTGTAGAAAGTAGTATGGTAAAGTGGGCCCGTACTGGTAACAAAGCTATACCCTGTCTGGACGTCATATCATTGCATGTTATATAGGGAGCGTTTGAGAAGGCTAAGGGGTCGCAGTTCGATGTACAGAGTTGCGTCCCTTAAGCGTACCAGGAATCTACAAATTTTGGTTCGAATTCAGCATCCTCTGTTAATGTTTTTTGCTTTGCCAGCACCATTCCCGTGCCCTGGTTTCACGAAAGACGTAACCGTCTTCAACCTGCATCACGACGGTCTCACCTCCTGCATGATATATATTATGTGGTGTTCAAGTCGACTTTAGCTCAACTCACCATCAGTCTTGTGGATAGAGAAGGGTCCGAGAATACCCTGAATGTCTCGCTTATATATACTTGTCACAGTAGATCTTTAAACAAATGACGGGAGTTGTGTCTATACCCATTTGACGGGAGTTGGGTCTATACCCATGGGTTGTAAGTTGGTAATAATATAAGCACATGTGACGGATTTTGTTATAAACACATGTGCCGCGAGTTAGTTCTATGTACATGTGATGTAAGTTGTTGATAAGCATCTCTGACGGTTTTTGTTATATACATGTGACAGGAGTGGGTTATAAACACGTGACAGGAGTTGGTCATATACACATGTGACGGGAGTTGGTTATATACATGTGACAGGAGTTGGTCATATACATTTTACGGGAGTTGGTTGTATACATGTGACGGGAGTTGGTTATGTACATGTGACGGGTTGGTTATATACATCTGACGGGAGTTGGTTATATACATGTGACAGGAGTTGGTTATATACATGAGACGGGCGTTGGTTATATACATGTAATGGGAGTTGGTTATATACATGTGACAGGAGTTGGTTACATACATGTGACGGGAGTTGGGTATATACATGTGACAGGAGTTGGTTATAAACCTGACAAGAGTTGGTTATATACATATGACAGGAGTTGGTTACAAACATGTGACGGGAGTTGGTTATAAACATGTGACAGGAGTTGGTTATATACATGTGTCAGGAGTGGGTTATATACATGTGACGGGAGTTGGTTATATACATGTGACGGGAGTTGGTTATATACATGTGACGGGAGTTGGTTATATACATGTGACGGGGGTTGGTTATAAACATGTGACGGGAGTTGGTTATATACATGTGACGGGAGTTGGTTATATACATGTGACGGGGGTTGGTTATATACATGTGACGGGGTTGGTTATAAACATGTGACAGGAGTTGGTTATATACATGTGACGGGGGTTGGTTATAAATATGTGACGGGAGTTGGTTATAAACATGTGACGGGAGTTGGTTATATACATGTGACGGGGGTTGGTTATAAATATGTGACGGGAGTTGGTTATATACATGAGATGGGAGTTGGTTATAAACCTGACAAGAGTTGGTTATATACATATGACAGGAGTGGGTTATAAACGTGATGGGAGTTGGTTATAAACATGTGACGGGAGTGGGTTATAAACGTGATGGGAGTTGGTTATAAACATGTGTCAGGAGCGGGATATATACATGTGACAGGAGTTGGTTATATACATGTGGCGGGAGTTGGTTATATACATGTAATGGGAGTTGGTTATATACATGTGACAGGAGTTGGTTATATACATGTGACAGGAGTTGGTTATAAACCTGACAAGAGTTGGTTATATACATATGACAGGAGTTGGTTATAAACATGTGACAAGAGTTGGTTATATACATGTAACGGGAGTTGGCTAAAAACACGACACAGGAGTTGGTTATATACATGACAGGAGTTGGTTATATACATGTGACGGGAGTTGGTTATATACATGTGACGGGAGTTGGTTATATACACACGACACAGTTGTTATAAACATATGACAGAAGTTGGTTATAAACATGTGGCAGGAGTTGGTTATAAACATATGACAAGATGGTTATAAACATGACAAAAGTTGGTTATATACATGTGACGGGAGTTGGTTATAACACACGACACAGGAGTTGGTTATATACATGTGACGGGAGTTGGTTATATACATGTGACGGGAGTTGGTTATAAACACATGTGACAGGAGTTGGTTATAAACACATGTGACAGGAGTTGGTTATATACATGTGACGGGAGTTGGTTATTATAAACACATGTGACATGAGTTGGTTATAAACACATGTGACGGGAGTTGGTTATATACAGGTCATCAACATGACCAAGTGAGCAGTACATGTCTAATATGTTTCACCTCAATGTGCATTTGTCCATGAACTCACCTTTGTGTGTTCATATAGCTGTGTCATTCTACGGTGTGACATTATGAATGTCTTGTAATATCAGTTTGTTATGGTAATACAGATAGTTTCATCTATTGCATTTTTCCGAGTGATATCGTCAATATTCTAAGCATGGTTCTTAAACGGTTCTGCACAAAATATTGTTGAATACACTTATATTTCACTTTCATAAAATGTCGGATTCATAATTTGTTTTCTTATTAAATATTCTGATCGTCGTGTAAGATCCTTACAACTACTGCGGTATGACACTTACAGCTACTGTGTAAGACACAGTTACTGCTGTGTAAGACACTTACATCTACTGTGTGTAAGACACAGCTACTGTTTAAGACACTTACAGCTGCTGTGTAAGACACAGTTACCGCTGGGTAAGACACTTACAGCTACTGTGTAAGACACTTACAGCTACTGTGTAAGACACTTACAGCTGCTGTGTAAGACACAGTTACCGCTGGGTAAGACACTTACAGCTACTGTGTAAGACACTTACAGCTACTGTGTAAGACACTTACAGCTACTGTGTAAGACACTTACAGCTACTGTGTAAGACACTTACAGCTACTGTTTAAGACACTTACAGCTGCTGTGTAAGACACAGTTACAGCTGAGTAAGACACTTACAGCTGCTGTGTAAGACACAGTTACAGCTGGGTAAGACACAGTTACCGCTGGGTAAGACACTTACAGCTACTGTGTAAGACACTTACAGCTACTGTGTAAGACACTTACAGCTACTGTTTAAGACACTTACAGCTGCTGTGTAAGACACAGTTACCGCTGGGTAAGACACTTACAGCTACTGTGTAAGACACTTACAGCTACTGTGTAAGACACTTACAGCTACTGTGTAAGACACTTACAGCTACTGTTTAAGACACTTACAGCTGCTGTGTAAGACACAGTTACAGCTGGGTAAGACACTTACAGCTGCTGTGTAAGACACAGTTACAGCTGGGTAAGACACTTACAGCTACTGTGTAAGACAGTTACAGCTACTGTGTAAGACACTTACAGCTACTGTGTAAGACACAGCTGCTGTGTGTAAGACAGCTACTGTGTAAGACACAGCTACTGTGTAAGACACAGCTACTGTGTAAGACACTTACAGCTACTGTGTAAGACACTTACAGCTGCTGTGTAAGACACAGTTACAGCTGGGTAAGACACTTACAGCTGCTGTGTAAGACACAGTTACCGCTGGGTAAGACACTTACAGCTACTGTGTAAGACACTTACAGCTACTGTGTAAGACACTAACAGCTACTGTTTAAGACACTTACAGCTGCTGTGTAAGACACAGTTACCGCTGGGTAAGACACTTACAGCTACTGTGTAAGACACTTACAGCTACTGTGTAAGACACTTACAGCTACTGTGTAAGACACTTACAGCTACTGTGTAAGACACTTACAGCTACTGTTTAAGACACTTACAGCTGCTGTGTAAGACACAGTTACAGCTGGGTAAGACACTTACAGCTGCTGTGTAAGACACAGTTACAGCTGGGTAAGACACTTACAGCTACTGTGTAAGACACTCACAGCTACTGTGTAAGACACTTACAGCTACTGTGTAAGACACAGCTGCTGTGTGTAAGACAGCTACTGTTTAAGACACAGCTACTGTGTAAGACACAGCTACTGTGTAAGACACAGCTACTGTGTAAGACACAGCTGCTGTGTGTAAGACAGCTACTGTTTAAGACACAGATACTGTGTAAGACACTTACAGCTGCAGTGTGTAAGACAGCTACTGTTTAAGACACTTACAGCTACTGTTTAAGACACTTACAGCTACTGTGGAAGACACTTATTCCTCCTGTTGCCAATGATTTTGTGTTTGTGTCCCACTACTCAGTCACCACCCTGTTTCTCTCAGCTACATGTATTTACACACGCTCTCGGCACTCCCCGACACTTCAGGCGCTGAGATGTAAGTGATCCACTGGTAGCATACATAGCGTTCACTGACATGAACGCTATTGCAGCACCTCCATAGGCCGCAATGGTGGAAATCCTTTGTCGCACTTTCGCGCACTCGTTACGATTTTTGCGCACGAAAACTTATATGAATTACTTCTTTGTACTTATACCTACACGTGCGCCCTATTTTTCGTTATCAAAATATCCAAAATATATATTTACAAGCCATCAAACATCTCAGTCGATCGCTCACATATGAGCGGGGCCATTTTGAATCACGTGACCTGTGACGCGAGGGGATATCCCTCCAAAAATAGTAACACACGTGTACCATACCTCGTTGCTTGTTGACAACACATTTTCATACATTTAAGGCAATTAAAACGATTGTATGGAGATTTTCGTTTCCAATCAAGACTGACTGACCACCCCTGCTTTTTCAACAGCTGTTTTCAAAGGATTTGCTGGTGAGTTTTCAATGCTTCATATATAATATAAGATTATTGCTGTCACCTTCACAGTTCCATGGGTGTCTCTGTACTACTCATGAATATTTGCCTACAAAACACAGTTTACTAATAAGACTTATTAGAATTTAGGAATTAAATAATTAACGAGTTCACGAATCAATTATCTATAAATTTCATTTGTACCATATAACCTTAAATATTTCTCATTTCACATTTCTCCTATTTTCATCATCATATTTATTTCCTCCTTTGGATAGGAGATTAGATGTTGATTACATGAAGGGACAGTGTTTTTCATCATGAATTATTAACAAATCCTAAAACAAGGGGATACATCTTGAAAGCAATTGTTAAAAGGGGGAAGGATCATTCAAATTACAGCACACAGCCAAATGCAAATCATTAAAATGCGCTCCGCCCGTCCGTCCGTGCACATTCGTCTTTTCCGGAGCAGAACTTCAAAACCGCTCACTATTTCTTCACCAAACGTGGCACATAGATAGATCTGGTGGTGTACTGGTGCCTTTTTGGTAGTTTGGGATTTCTGTATAAAATATTTTTGTGTGTGTTTCCATTGCAACAATTTTCGACTTTGACTAAAATTGGTGGTAGTGTTCTTTTCAGGAGCAGAACTGTAAAACTGTTCAATATTTTTCACCACAAATTGGTATATATATCAATCAGAACCTTAAGTGGTGCCCTGGCTATTTGCAGATTTTTGACATTTTTATTTTTCTCGGTTCCATGGAAACGATTTGGACTTAGTCTCAAAACGTAGGGGTGGGCTTCTTTTCCTGAGCAAAAATCGAAAACCTTTCATTATCTTTCAACAAATGTAGCAGATATATGAGAGAGATCTTGAAGTGGTGCCTTTTGTTATTTCAAAGTTTTAGTATTTATATTTTTCATGATTTCCATGGAACAATTTGCACCAAGTAAAAAAAAAATCAAGTTGGACTATCAGTAACTGTCAGATGATTTGTTCTTTCAAATTTCTGGAGCCTGGGGGGATTTGTCATCTTTGATGACTCTTGTTTTGATAAGTTATAGCAGTGAGTTTCACAAAAAATAGACATGTCGTCAAATACTAAGCTGCAACTATATCTCTTCCATCCCTTTGTTTTGTCTTCAACTTGCCCTTGCAATGGGCACAGACAGTGTCATCCATGGTTTCTTCTCTCAATTTTCAACCTTGAATACCAGTAAATAAAGTGCATATCAATGTTAATTATTAATTATCACTTTAATTTAACATGAGTTTAAACTTATACCTTCAAAAGAATAAACTTCATGCACATGTTCATATCCTTATCATTGTTAATGTTCTCAATAAACATCTAATTGCACCTTGAAAAGCAGACTTTCTAAACTAACTCTTCATTGATAATTTGGAAAGCCTGCTGTGTTTGCTGTCAAAAGATAAGAGGTACTGTAACGTTTGCAAATGAATTTTCTTCAGTTGACCTAACAAATAAAAGCCTTCTGTCCAATGGTGTATGCACAAGAGTTTAAGTATGATATTTGGCATTGTGCTGTAATTTGAATGATCCCCTTATTCAACAATTGATTTATTGATGTATCTCCTTATTTTAGTTTTTGTTTATAATTAATGATGACAAATAACACTTTTTTGGCCACTTGGTTTGCTAATATGGAAATGAAAAGATGATTTTGGCAAGGTTTGTAGCTGGTGCTTGAGACCTAATACAACATGGAAACATTTAAAATTTTATTCAAGGTAGGAGAGTTGTAAACTGAGAAATATTTAAGGTTTTTTTGGGTATACATGAAATTTATAGATAATAATTCGTGAACTCATTAATTATTTAAGTCCTAAATTTAATTAGTAAACTGTGTTTTGTAGGCAAATATTCATGAGTAGTACAGAGACACCCATGGAACTGTGAAGGTGACAGCAATAATCTTATATTATATATGAAGCATTGAAAACTCACCAGCAAATCCTTTGAAAACAGCTGTTGAAAAAGCAGGGGTGGTCAGTCAGTCTAGATTGGAAACGAAAATCTCCATACAATCGTTTTAATTGCCTTAAATGTATGAAAATGTGTTGTCAACAAGCAACGAGGTGTGGTACACGTGTGTTACTATTTTTGGGAGGGATATCCCCTTCGCGTCACAGGTCACGTGATTCAAAATGGCCCCGCTCATATGTGAGCGATCGACTGAGATGTTTGATGGCTTGTAAATATATATTTTTGGATATTTTGATAACGAAAATAGGGCGCACGTGTAGGTATAAGTACAAAGAAGTAATTCATATAAGTTTTTCGTGCGCAAAAAAATCGTAACGAGTGCGCGAAAGTGCGACAAAGGATTTCCACCATTGCGGCCTATGTATCTTGCTGCATAGCGTTCATGTCAGTGAACGCTATGTATCTGTATACACATTGTATAAGGCAATAACAGACGAAGCAGCATAGGTCAACTCCCTCTACTAGTTCCGCGGAAGATACTGTGCCGTGTATGTGACGTAGTGACATAAGCTCCGCCCACTCATGAATATTCATGATTTCTGTGCACTTAAGACCATTGTGCGTTTAAGGGCACAACAGACGTGAAGGTTGTGTTCGTGTTCCTCCAGAGACAGCCTCAGTTAACATAACCTCTCTGTGTAAGTATTAAGTAAGCCTATGGTTAGTGTTTTCATCAAGGACCTTAATTTGTGTATCAACTGCTGCAGAAGGTTTCGCTTATGTAACTGAAAGAATGTTGTTAAATCGATGTACATGTATGCTTGTTCATTTGACGATCACTCATTCCTGGAAGTTTGTTAAGAGTCATCTCTGCCTGAGACATTTGGTGCATAATAAGTTGTCTCAATAAAAGAAGGATACGAAATGAATTTGCAGCCACATTACCCCTACCGCCATGTTTGGAATGTATAATTTTAGCCGAAAAAGCAGATCAGATAAAAAAAGCAGATCAAAGCAGTTTAAATCAAATATAAATCTATACTCTAAAAGATACAACCTTTTAAAAGCATTCGTTGAGTGCTGAAAAAGCAGCAGTGCAATTCATTTCTTGGCTTTTGGATATTTTCAATTGAAAATCAAACATATGACAAAATCACCCGAGAGCTATACGTTTCCGTTTGCTTCTCGGGTTATCAGGTCAGGATTCTAACTGATGAAGAAATCTGCCCGATCCATGCTTCAGTCGATAAACTTTGGCGTGACTTTAAAATCTGAAGATATATATCAATTCCCCTTTTGTACTCTCAGCTAAAACAAATCCGTACAGACAGATCTTTTGTTAGGTCCAGAAATAAATACCAGCAAATCCCTCTCATAGAAACAAACCTATTATATACCTTTTAATACGATCAAGAAATGGTTTTCTTTATTAGCAAAGGTATTTTACACAAATGGAATTAATTGCATGATGATTCTCAAAAACTTTTAAGGGTTTGTTAAATTTGACTTGCTTCTTTGGAGTCTCAGAAAAGAACCAAATTCAGTTCTGACGAAGTACGTGCTTGTTCAGTTTTGTAAACCGCTATCCCTCTCTCCAGCTTTCTGAGAAAACTTCATTCCTTGATACATATGTGCAACATAAAACATTTAACGCGGTGACCAAAGATAAGTTACATCTGTATCGTCACATTGAAGCCCTGGTTTTATATATTGAGCATCTCTTTCAAATTCAAAACTACAATTAAAACACTGACGTCAAAGTTAAAAAATAATAACTCGTTGAAACACCTGTACCGAACTTTACTTCACTCAAGGCTATATACGTATATAATGAGGAGTTAACAGGTCAACCATGCGTATAATCTATTCCTGCATTAACTGTACAGTATTCTGGGACACAATGGAGAGCAGTTTAATCAGCTGATAGCAATAGTTGAACCGGTGGAAACATAGGAGCAAATAATTATATCATTAATGATATACGGTAAGATCTGTAAAGACAGGCTTGTTATAAGCAAGAAAGGAAAGACCACTCCATGTATTTCGTAACGCTGTATTTTTAGACATGTAATTTCCTCAGCCCATGAAACATTGCATTACGCATTGTCGCGTTATCGCCATATTTACTCAAATTGAGTAACATCCTCACAGATATGTAAGCAAAATAGTTCCTATATCTGTCATTGGTATAACAGTGTCCAGGTCGTTTCTATCCCGTTTATTACTAATTATAGAAATACCACTGTTTGTGTGATATGTTGCCATTCTCATTAACGCTAACTGTACACGTAATTGGGTGATTTCCATCCTTAGTGTATTCATACGCATCGCAGGGTATATAAATAACACGTCCGCCATTTGCAACAGTCTCTGACGCATGGCGACGGGATAGCATTGTTTAGCTGTACAGATCCCGTCTTCTTTTACATCATTAATGCATTAATATTTTCTCATTGATCCCGTAAAGCCGTCAAGATTACGGCCGTAAAAGAAGAAGCAAACGGTCTTGAAGCTTCTGTGCAGGTGAGAAGTATTTCCGAATTATTTCTACAACAGGGACATTTCATTCATAGCCATCCCGTTTGTGACATGTGACAACCATGCGTGTTCGTGGTTACATCCATAACAGCCGACAAAGCGTAACTATGTTATCCAACGGAACTAACTGATTACTGATGGGCCGAAAATAGAATTAGCATAGATATTAAACATTGTCAGCTTTTAGAACCTATATCAATATGAATGATTAACGATATGGAGTGTAATTCAACGCAATTAACTATCCTGGTGGAACTGACTGAGGAAAGAATTCCACCCTATCCGTTCCGAATTATTCACATATATAAGTGACATGGAGGGGATGTTATGGCAATGATAGTTTCTGCTTCATCATTCAGTGACATTTACACAACCTACATATCGTGACGTCACTTTTTTGCCAAATCTTCATGCGGTGCTATCTGGTTTCCTTCCACGAGTAAGATACTGTAGGTCATGCCCCGCGATGAAGCCCCTCTTTTTGGAAGTGCTTCTTGTAGAGTACGAGGGAGTTAGATTCTATTTTACGTTATTTTGCAGAGGGGTGAATGTTGGGTAGGTTCACATAAAAGTTAAAACCTAAAACATGTTTAGATATTCACTGGACAGACGGTTTTCCAAAAACATTTCTGACAAACATGGCTCTGAACATCAATATCGGTAGACTTCAGTGTTTTTATTTGGACTAGTACAAAGATGAGCTCACTCGCGCTGACCAAATTTGGCTTGGTCCTCAAACTTGTAGCTGTATTCCCAGACTGCTTGACATAGCAAGAGATGACAAAATAATGAAAGCCACCAATCAGTGGTGAAAGCATCCCAATTCCTTCATTTAGTTACATTATACCTGTTCATCAGTTATCATTTCTCAAGTTTAATTGCTTGTGAATTGAGCACAAAATGAGCTTTCATAAATAGTGTAGGAGGTGAGAAATATATCTCGTACGTTGGCTAGTGTATGAATTCAGTGAGTTTGCTGGCAGACAAGTTTAGTATGATTGTTTTCAATCAGTGAGGAATGGGTATAGCACTGTTCTTTCGTCTGGAGTGTGAAGCCCATTTCTGGTGTCTCCGTCGTGATAATGCTGGAATATTGCTAAAAGCGGCGATAAACTAAACTCTCTCGCTCACTCAATCTCAACGCTTCAGGTCCTGTAACGTTGTTTTGAATGTAAGATTTAGATTAGAATATGTTATCTAGCTATGTGAAGTTTGTTAATGATAATATAGCGCAAGTAGCTGGTTCATTGATTGTAAGGTCACAAATGAATGTGTGTTTTTTCCTTATTGGCCTATTAATTTCTTCAGGAGGTACTGCTGGTCTCTCTCACTAATAGTTTAGGGCATAGGTGGCTTATAATCCAAAGCACGACATTCACTGCTGAGAGTTGGACACACCAGGAACCTACAACTGTGGGGTTGAGTCTTGGTTCACCCTGTTTGTCTCTAGTTTTGTCAAGGCCATACCCATGCTCATGGGTTTTGTCAAAGTGGGTAAGCTCCTGAGACTGGCGGGCGGTGGGGTAGCCTAGTGGTTAAAGATCACATATACTCTAGCGGGGTACAAATACATAAATCACTAATTGGCATCGTTATAAATGAAACCCCATCATTAAAACTACTCATTTCGATCTTTAATTAAATTGACCTTTTTGACAACAGTGCACAATTCTCACCCTCGGAACGAAATTTCAAACAATCAGAGCAGCGCCTCTCTGTGACGTCCTATGAGGGCCGATGCAGAATTCATGTACATTTCAGGGAGTAAATTATCTTGTTTACAGGTTTGTATAAACCTGAACTCGTGACAACTGTTGTGAAAAAATGAAAGCTATATGTTCTCACAATCTACTGTCATTTAATTTTGTCTCCTGTTTTGCCTAGTTTCTGAGTTACAACTTGTTTTCATAGACGATTCTGTCAAAATCGCTTGTATGTTGTCTGTCTCATTACACTTCACGGCAAACACCATGATTCCACAACCTCGCTTCCGAGGAAGAAATTGTTATGTTACAAGTTGTGTCATGGAAAATCTTTATGGTCATCAATCACATACATATTTTACTACAACTAGTAAGTATACTAGCCACATACAGAAACTGTGCATTGTCAAAATATTATCCCAGTTGATAAGTACGATAACAATGTCAAAGGTACATATAAACTTTAATGGAGGGATCATGAGACCATAACAAGTCGGGAGAATTTCAATTGAAAACTCAATCACAATGACGTCACGAGTCCACAAGCGGGACAAGGGTCAAACGACCATGTCACAAGCTCAGTAACGGCTATGTCCACCATCGGCATTGAGAACAGCAGTGCATCGACGATGCATAGAGCCTATCAAACGTGCAAGGAAGGCTTGTGGGATGTCACGCCAGATTCTCTCAAGTTCTGGTGCAAGGTCAAGGACGTTATATGGCAGATGAGGAAGACGGCGTAGACATCGATCCATCTCGTCCCAAACATGTAGGCCAAGGCAGTAAGTCAACGTTGTGGTGTTGCAAGAAATCCATAGCAACCCTTGCTGTATGAGGGCGGGCATTGTCCTGTTGGAATGTTAACCCAGGGCCATGACTTTGCAGAAAAGAAATTGCTACAGGTCGAAGAATCTGATCCCTGTAGCCCTGAACAATCACCAAAGGCGTTCTTTGGCGTGCTGTTATTCCACCCCAAATCATCACGGAACCACCACCAAAGCGATTCCTCTCCAGGACACAGGCCTGTGCATAACGTTCTCCCATGCGTCTATAGGCACGTTGACGTCCATCACTATGGGAAATGTTAAACCTGGACTCGTCTGTAAAAACATTTCTCCACCAAAACAAGGGTCTGCGAATATGATTTCGGCACCACATTCAGCGAGCTTGTCTATGACTTGTATGGCGGGACGTCGTGGTCTGATCCCGTGATGATGGAAACTTTGTAAAACTGTTGGGGTGGATACGGCGAAGTGTCTACACGTTTGATAAATTTAGATTTTAAATTTTTGTATGCACAGTTTCTTATGTGCCTAGTATAGTTTTGATTCTTTAACTCCCATGAAGCGATCTGAACACAAGTAGGATATCGTTTCAGGCTTCCAGAACGCTCGCTTTGCACTCATAAACAAAACCCATTTAGCACGAACTGCGGTGTCCTGTAGAAATCTGTGCATGGTGACACCATCGCCCAACCCCTAGGAGCAATTGACGACAACGCAACAATTCGTCAAATTCGAGAAATCATCAAAATGACGAGCTTGCCACACACTTTCTATACAACTAACTGAAAATCCTTCCTCATATGACTTCACTGCAGTGCTCTGGCGACAGAGTTACATAACCTGTCTTTTGTTAAGTTGGTGGGCGAGAGTGAAGCAACTTTTAATCGCTCGGTATTAATTAACAAGTTTTTTAAGAATGAATTTGGTGTTCCGCATAAGACTAACCACAAATCTTTCATATGTAATGGTTAAAAGAGTACAAAAAAACATTTATTTGTTCTTTTAAGTGTTGCTTGTCATGCCGGCGACCATCGGATTTGATTGGTACATTGGTACAATGTGTGGAGCCCATTTCTGGTGTCCCCTAAGGCCCTGTCATGATATTGCTGGAATATTGCTAAACGCAGCATTAAACCACACTTCACTTACTGAGACTGGCTTCACTTCAGTCTTTCCTCACACAATGTTGCCATGCCATGTATCTTAATACTGTTAGAAGCAGCATTAAATTAAACCCAACTGAACACGCTCACTTGCACTGTTGTCAACTGTTATTTTGCACTTTGCAGGAGGCTTGGCTGTCTTCTACACAGAAAGCCCAGAGGGGCTCTGCCGTTCAAAAAAAAAATTTAACTTCAACGCAGAGCCACCGTGGGATCCCAGCTAGTATTTGCTAAAAGCAGGTGTTCCCTCTGGCCAGGTGAGATTCCAGAGCCTTGTATTACAGTGATCAGTCAGGATGAATACCAGCAAGCCCATTAGTGTAAAAACACATTGTTGGTACAGGGTGTAATACAATGAATTACATGCAGACTTGTGCAAGAAATTTTCAGATCAGTGTTCTTTCTAAAGTTGATCAAATTAGGGAAATGTTCAGTTGTTCATGTCACAGCATGGGTAAAATGTCCCCATTTCTTGTGACCCTATCATGAAGTGGTATAGCTCACAGCAGCTTTAAGTTTGTCTCCCTGCATAAAAAATGTGCTCCTTGCCACTTCTCTTATTTATGTGGAAGAGTTCAGCAAAGAACATTTATGCTAGAAATACATCATCAGTAACATATGAACTTTTCTTGAGCCATGATGCTAAGAAAGATTTTAGCAAATCCTCCTGCATCAGTTCACATGACAAGGTCACATATTACTAAAGTAAAATTACTTTTCACACTTCTGTTTTAGATTGTTTGTATACCCTTGAACTCAGACTATCTTTGCGGACTTTTGAGCTAGAAAATGAAGCATTACATTGGAAACGGTTGCACTGTGGAATCGATGCCCTACGAGAAGGCTAAGGCCTGCATGGTCGCTGAGAAGGCTGCACTTCTGAACAATGAGGTAGGTCTGTTGGTGATTTGATCTGCATTTCTATCAATTATTAGAAGATATTCAATTAGGACATATTTCTGTTCTTGCCTAGACTAACAACTAGTCTCGGAAATGAACACATTTTACAGAAAAAAAATAAAATATAATGAAAAGGATCCCTGCGACTTTGTTCATTTTCAGAAGCTGTGGAAACTTGCCACATTTTCTAGACTTGTGTGGGCTATCTTGGATCTTGGCTCCAGATAATTTTTCAACATCAGGAGTATGTACTCCTTATTTTTTCAATATAGGAGTCCTGGGAAAAACTTAAGAGTACATTTAGAGTACTGAATGGAATTTAATGGTGTATCAGTAATCTTGTGTTTCGTTTCATATATGCACCACAACATTGCTACAACATTGTGTAAAGAGGTCAATATACAATAAAACAATAATTTTTCAGATAAATACGTCTGTAAATGATTCTAAGACCATACACCATTAGCGTATCTGCTACGTTTCCTAAATTATTTCCTGTCGTATCGTGCTTAATCATTATCCGTACATACGCCAATACAGCCTTTATCTTGAGCCCTGTTGGATATATTTGCTTCAGGTTCTTTATGACAGACTAGTTCTTGCCTAACAGGGACTGATATTACGATCACTTTGGCGATGTCGTGCCAAAAAGTATTCACAATAGGGACAAGTCCAAATCTACTGACCGGTTTCGTGATCCTCTGTAACCCAACCCTACCTAGGTGCCCTCTGTAAGTCCCGAGAGTTTTAAAATAAATTAAGAAGGGTTTTTAGCAGGAGCCCTTTCAAAAATTTGTAATACATGAAGAAGACAATCTAATCAAGCATGCTCTTAAGTATTTGTATTCAAAACATTTGGGTGGAATGAATACTTGCATAAATAGAGATTATTACACAAGCAAGTGTGTCATATGACTTACTGTGAAATGAGTGTGAAATTTTGTATTGCCCAAGCAAGAGCTCTCACGTCACAGACGACGAAATACAGAAACAATGGTTGCTAGGCAAAAGTTATATGTGCACATATGATGTATGTGACACTGGTTATGTTTCACCATATGGATAATAATAAGAAAGAATGTTAACATTAGCTGAATGAAAGTAACTAGTGTATCCTAGGAGTTGGTCAGATCTTGTGATGAAGTGTGGAAGCTCAGTGTAGTCTGGGTCGTACTGTGGAACCACTAGACGCAAGTTTTAGTGTTGCCTGTCCCAGGCTTAATTCTCTGTTTAAGTCGATGTCAGAACAAGAGGACATCTCTCTTCTCTCTCTCCTCCCTCTCTCTCTCTCTGTCTCTGTGTGTGTGTGTGTGTGTGTGTGTGTGGCCACATTTATAGTCTTATTTAAAGTTGAATCAAGATGAATTTTACTTTTCATTTGCCTGTTTTCTTTCCCTGATTACCAGTAGTTATTGTCTGAGAAAATTAACATTGTGTAGTTGCACAGTATTTTCATCCAAGTTCTTGTTTTTTAATCCATGGCTGGATAAACCTCTTGTGAATTTAATCTATTTTCTATTTCCCTTTAACCCCCCTGGAGCATACAAGTCCGTCTTACTCAACCTTCGATAAAATTCAAAATATATCCTGCACAAAAATACACTTCACAATTATGAATTCTGTTCTGAAATTCCTGTTCCTTAATGTCATCATCCACCATCATGTTAGGTAAGGCAAATGACTGAGAATGACCACTAAAAATTAAGTACATGGTAAATGTAGCCCTTTTTGGCAGAATTTACAAAATCACGACCCATGGTGTTATTTGTTGTCTTGGTCATGGAATTTGTCATTGTATGGACAGAACAATGATGTATCATGCTTGGCCAGGTGCACGTTTGTCACAAACATTATACCATTCACTAACATTGTTTTCGATAATATGGTCAATTTTTGGTTTGATAAATATATAATATTGTCATCATTGTGATGACCAGATATTAAACTGAATATCAATCTACACAAGGCACACCAAGTTATTGCGGCTTTCCCATCCCTACGAGGTACCCATTCACAGCTGGGTAAACTGGGACACATAGTCACAGTACTTTGTCCAAGTTTACTCACGTTGCTGTACCCGCAACCAGGTGTTTGCACATATTCATGTGGCCACCATCTGGTCATATACCAAACGGATTTGTGGGTTCTTTAAGTGCACAGGGTTGTGTACTGTACACTAGGGGTTGTGACAACACTGAAAGAGTCTGCACATAAAGTTGACTCCAAGGTGTTTACACCCAGGTGGGCTCTATCCCAGCACCTTATGCTCGCTGATTCAATAGCCTGGCGCCTTAGCCAGCTCGCCCACCATGCCCCCAGGACGCCATTAAAGAAGTTGTCATTCCGTAGAATTTGTTGCTCTTCATACCAGCTTCTGAATGCCACTCAGGGTGTTATTTCGACATTTCTTGTAATTTGTGATACAACCAAAACGTATCTAGTTACAATGTGGATCTTTGCATTGGAATAGTTTGTCCATCATGAACGAAACCTCACGAAAACACAATGTCGTTATCCACAGCGAATTCATTCCTAATGACCTGAGTTTACAATGACAGAGAACCGCCTCCATGGTGTAGTGGTTAGAGCTGCCGCCCGGAGAGATGAAGGTCGCGGGTTCGATCCCCGACCGCGTCATACCAAAAGACGTTAAAATATGGTACTTGTTGGTACCTGCCTGCACTCGGCATTAATGGGTACAACAAGGACTGGTCGGCTCGGAGTCAGTATGTGTCTGAGTGGGGTATTCATGCTTCACTGCGGCATGGTATCTCAGTGAGCTAGCACTATAAAACCAGCTTAAGTCTGGGCTAGTACAAGCAGCCGCACATACACATACACACGCATGCACGTCGTCATATGAGCGAAGTATTTTCAAGCACGACGTTAAACCCAATTTCACCTCACCTACAATGACTGAGTGTTAAGCATAGCAGAGTTATGCCCCCTCTTCTTTATGCTTGTGTAAGCTCTGTCGCTGTTTGCCGTAAAGGAAAGTCAATATTTGCCAATTACGGCAAGTCATTTCATATGTTAAATATATAACATTATACATAAGCTCACAAATCCATTTGATATATACTTATATCGTTCAGAGATCAGGTTGTATTTTGTTCGCTCACACTTCCCGCAAAGAGTTGAAGGGTTGTCATTGGTGCACTGTAAAAAGCGAAGAAATGTTTTGTATGTATTAGCAGTTCCTATTTTTCAAACTGCCTAAGCGTTCGCACTTGAATTTACATTGTATAGAAAATATATATTTTCTTCTTTTCTGTGTAGTTTTATAGCTGTTGGTAGATCCAGTGCCAATTCGTTCTCTTTTCAGACCTTATACAAATGTGCATTAAAATCCCCTTCTTCATCCAGGGGGTTAACTTGTCAGTGTGTGTAGTATTATCGTTTGAACTAGTTTCTATGCATTATCATGACCAGGTCATTGAGCTGATACCTGTGTTGTAACAACAGCAACATTCAAGTTAATATGGTGCCAGCACAGCTACCTTCCATCTTTGAATACTTGGCTGTACTGTTCTAGTACTACTGATCATGAAGTTAAGTCTAGACATAAGACTAAATACTTATATGTTCGTCTTTCAGCAATGTGAAGATGCCTTCTTCATTGCTGATCTTGGTGACATTGTTGCCAAGTATAAGAAATGGAGAAGACTCCTGCCAAGGGTGGAGCCTTTTTATGGTGAGTACTAAATCCCCACTGTTCTTGATCACTGTGTGTGGTTAGGAACAGCCCAGTTGTTGAAGAAGGATCCACAGTGTAACAGTAAACTAAACAAGTGGAGACAAGGACTACTTCATTTTCAGACTTCCACCACATAAATATCAATGAGATATGCAGGGATGGTGACAAGTAATGTTTGCCAAACAAAGATTGTTTCCGATGGCAACTGTCACATATGTAACAACATCACAGCATGTCTCTTCACACTCCAGTTGTTAATCCAACTAGGTTGATTAATCAGCTGTCAGAAGTCAAATCTTCTACCTTCTCAAGTTTCTAGGAATCAGATTCCTCATGAACAAAAAATCCTTTCAAGTGCCAGAAGATCAGTGGATAAAAGTGACAGGTGATATTTGGACTCCTCATGTCGACACAAATACTTCCAGTGAGAGGCACGCTACGATTAGGACCTATTCAAACTATTAGGACTAGTGGTGAGAATCAGTTGAAATTTCATAATCGATTTATCGGTTGCTATCGGATTGTCCCCTCCGATCAATGATTGATTGATTGTATAATCGGTTACACTGATTAAGAATTAAATATTTTTTTACAACTTGTGCAATTCCCAGGTAAACATTTGAACTCTGTTACAATACTGTATATTTGTCAATTTCTTTTAACTATGTGATAATAGTGGGCATTAAATTAAATATATCAGCTTTTGTGGTTGGTTTCTGTGAAAAACGTGACTTGAGGGTGCATCTACAAGAACCTAATAACTCCTGGATATAATATTTTTCATAAGTTTAAATTGTCATTTGAGGCAAGATTGTAAAAAATCACAAACAACCCAAGTCTACATTGATCAACAAAACAATGTGTACAAAAATAAATACTGACAGGCTACCAAGATATATACTACCCATCAAGCTTATTCAAGTCATGCTGTTTCGTTATACATTCGGAGTTGTGCCCCTTACCAGTGTATTTCCCAGGTCTATATCAAAGGGCGGTTTACTGAAGTTGAAAAGGCAGTGTGCAATTATCGAAACAAACTGTCGGGTGAAAAGTCGTCTGCTGCTGTCAAGCGGCAGGCGCAAATACATTCGTTTTTTTAAATAAAAAGAACAAAACCTGATAGAGAAAATGCCGAAACCGTTGACAGTTCTAATTCAGTAATTGAAACAGAATCATCAAAAGCCAATGACACGCCGACCGATGCTGAAACTGAGAGCAAAACATCGACCCGTTCGTTCCAAACGGAATGGCATGGTTTGTATCCGTGGGTTCCGGATAATGAGTGTAAAAACAAAATGACTTGTGCACTTTGAAAAATGGAAAACATAATGTTTTCACTGATGGAACTGATAATTTCCGTACTTCCACGCTCAAGAGACACGCTGATAGTGCCGACCATAAACTTGCCGTGCAAGCTGAATCATTGAAGGGACAAATGAAAGGCAGCAATTCAATGTATGAAAGTAGTTCTTTGCCTTGCCCATGCGAAAGTATCCCAGTTTGATGAACCTTTTGAAAGAACTATGTTGTCCTTTCATTGAGAATTTAAAGATTAGGGAAAGCTGTGGGTCAGGATATACAACATACACCAGCATTCCAACAGCTAACGAAATGGTGTTGGCGCTGGCATCAGTTATAAGGAGAGACTTGGACAATAAGCTTTTTCGTTCCCCGTTCGTAAGCATATTGACTGATGAAAGTACGGACATCACCGTTCACAAAAAGTTAACAGTGAATGCAACTGTGATTGACCCAGAGACATTTGCTGCATCTACACATTTCATTACTAATGCCAGACTTCAATAGCAGAGACACTTACAAATATCCTTGATGAAAAGAATGTACCCATAGTTAAATGTATGGGTTTTGGAAGTGAAGGGGCATCTGTCATGACAGGTTTGGACAAAGGAGTTACTGGGCAGTTGTTGAACAAAAATCTGTTGATGGTAAATTACCACTGCATAGCGCACCGTCTAGCATTGGTTTCTTCTCAAGCTGCAGAAAATATTCCAGCAGTTGATGACTATAGTGAGACATTGACCTCCATGTTTTATTATGTCAAGCATTCTGCCAACAGAAATGAGTCCTTGAGAGAGAGATACCGACTCTTTTAGAAGAGCCTACACTTAGAATGAAGTTCATTCTGTACAATGGTTGGCAACCTATAAAGCAGTTGAAACTGTGTACAGGTGCTTAGATTCAATAATGACACTTTTCATCAATCAGAAGGATGCAAAGGGTCAGGGATTAGCAAAGAAAATTTCTCAGCAAAATTTTGTTGGTTGCATTTATCTTTTGATGAGTGTATTGTCTATTCTCTCCAAACTGTAACTGGTGTTTCAGAAGAGAAATCTTTATTTCTCTTGTGCAAGTATCAGTAGAAAATTCCATTCCATCTCGGAAGGAACTTTGTGGTGAAAAGGAACACAGAAAACTTAACTACATGTATCAAATTGATGTGACACGTAATGAATCAGGAAAAGCTCAGTTCAAGTCCAATCATCTGAAGCGTAGAAATGACATTGAAAATATCAGAAATAACTTTATACAAGCTGTAATAAAAAATCTTGAGACAAGGTTTCCAAACAACAGCATCATATATGCCTTTGGTGTGCTTGGTATGCGTCCAGTTTCATTTCTCATCAGTGATGAACTTGAAATGAGGGAAATCTGAAATTAGAGAAGCTATTGGAACACTTTGGGAGTGATAAATCACGGGTTGTTAATGGGACTGAAGTACATGTGAAAGCAATCATTGATGCTGCTGATGTTGGGTGGAATGGAGGAAACTGAAGAAGGAAGTGGTTAACTCGGATTATCCAAGAGATAACATGCAGAATCTGTGGAGTTTGTAACACAGGTACCACTCCCAAGACTTTCCTAATCTACTGATTCTTGCTTCAGTTACACTCACAGCATCCATCCACACATCAGGCTGTGAGTGAGGTTTTAGTTCCCATAATTTGGTGCAAACATCACTGAGCAATCAACTTTTAGATGAGAAACTTGAACTTCTACTCATAGCTGTTAAAGGTTCCAGAATTCAGGATTTCAATTTTGAGGACAGTCGTAATGAATGGCGATCAGTGAAACAAAGAATACTGTTTCAAAAGATGTGACAAAACTTACCTAGTGTCCAGTATTACCAAAGTGACTGTAACTGTTTTCTATTTTTTAATAACTCAAAATTACAACAGAGTTAGATGATAACTATTATGGCCAAATCAACAGTGTTTAAATTAACACTTTAATTGATACAACTGAACAGCTATTTGAATGACAAATTTATTAAAATTGCCGAGTGAATGCATTGTCTCCCTTGTATTTTCTGATGACCCACCTACAATGGCAAATGTCCCACCAGTTTAATTAACCATGGGCCCAGGGCAAACTTCATCTGAAAAGTAAATTAGACACTATATATGATTTTGAATGAGAGCAGTAATTCTCGGTCCACAAGTGTGCAGGACGCGATCCTCCTACAGCATCGAGTCCACTACACAAAGTTAGAGCTATAGCATCCATGCTAACGCTTCCCAGTTTGGAAGGATGTTTCTGGAAGTCTGATACTGTCTTTGCCAACCACTTTCTCAGATTATGCTACAGAAGATGTTGCGGTCTAATCACCAATTTGGACCTTTGGTTGTAGCGCAACAATTAATAGTTCCTTCAAGAAGATAATGCTTACCCACAATCACTTGTAAAAGACAGCCATACTCAGAAAAGACAGCCATACTCAGAAAAGACAGCCACACCATACCATCCATTTCCAGTAAACTCCTGATTTCCTTTGTTTCAGCTGTCAAGTGCAATGATGACTATGGTGTTCTTAAACTTCTCGGAGATCTGGGGACATCATTTGACTGTGCGAGCAAGGTGAGTTACTTATAAGAAACCAATGCAAAAGAATTATATTGGGGAAAAAATAATGTTTTCTCAAATAGATTTAACTAATTGTTATGCTTTTTAGGCTTTCATGTGTTTTAACATGGAAAGGAATATAGGTCATGGTTTTGCACACTGATTGGAAAAGTCTTTAAAATCTTTAATGTGGTAGTTGAAGGGCAGATTTCTATTTTTACCAAACCCTTTGAGACTATGAACCCCAAATTGTATCTCCTGGGGCATATTTGTCATTAGTTTTAAGGTATCCGGTGATCTGCACATGTTGTGCAACATGTCAAACTAAACTGGAGTTTCGGTTTCATTTGAAATATTTATCTGTTTATGACAGGCTTCCTGATAAAGCTGTAATGTTCCTAATAACCAAGTTCTACTGTCAGTATATAGTGCATATATGGCCTAGATTGCCTGGACGGCCAGGAAAACTGTTTGTTCACTGAACAGAGATACTTCTTTGAGGCATGCCAAAAATCTGATTCCGAGTTCCCATGGGGATCACCCTGATAATGCTTCTTAATTTGTCATCACCATATGCTCGTAGATTTGCCCTAAGTGGTAAACATCAATGACTACTTCAGGATTTTCGCCAACAGCTGGCTGATATGTTGCAGCACAAAGCCAATCTATTTGAAAGTCAGTCTAAGTACGCTTAGGCTCAGTATTATTCATTACTCTGCTATACTGAGTCTAACAAACCTTGTGGAATCAGAACACAGCTTACCAAATCGCGAAAGCTGACATTCGCACATACCTTTTGAACTTTTACCTCGAAAAGGTTTTGCACCCGAACGATTCCGAATGCTATTTTCCGTACGATTGCTTCCAAGTGATGCACATGGAGCACGCCACAAGAGTGAGTTAACAGTCGCTGAGAATGGCGTTTTGTCAGTATTCAAGGATATCAGCTTGCGGAAATATAAGCTAATGATAGCCATGTCAACAGAAACCCAAAAGCGTATATTCTGCAGGTCATATGTCTGTGCTTTATGCAGGTTTTCATTTGTTATGAGATCAGTGTTGGCAACCGGGCAAGAGAAAATCCATTTTGTAAGTCCCGCCAAACACTAACTAGTAGCCGTTGTCTGATTGGTTAAATCCGTTTAGCCATCTCGCATTTGATTGGACGGTCATAGGTCGTTGAAAGGTTACCTGACCAACCTTCCACAAGGTTTTGTTAGACTCAGTATAGCAGTGTAACAAATAATACTGAGCCTAAGTTTACTTAGACTGTTTGAAAGTACTTCTATAAGCTTGTTCTATAAAGTTGAAACAAATTGACATGATGGCCAGTGTGGTGTGGTGTCATTTTAGATGGAAATTGACAAGGTACTGAACCTTGGCCTCCCCCCTTCACGCATCATCTACGCCAATCCTTGCAAGCAGACTTCCTTCCTGCGTCATGCTGCCAAACGCAATGTTGACCTCATGACCTTTGACAACGAAGCTGAATTACTCAAGGTCAAAGCTGTCTTCCCTGATGCAAGGTAAGTTCTTACAAAGCTTGCCAAGTCAATTGTGGGTGCTTGCAGGATCCTTGGCTAGGTATTTGCAGAGTTGTTGGCTACTGCTTGTACTCTGTAGACTACAAGGTGGCCATTGAAGTCTTGGAGAGTGTTGGCTTCAAATTCAAGATTGTCAGAGTTCTTGATATTTTATTCAGTATACTCTTGATTGTTGATTTCATCAAAGTGTTAACTGTCCACAATCACTTTATTTTCTCCCACGTTTAAGTTATCATGCTCTTGTGTAACTGAAAGTCTTGGTTTATTTGCAATATTAGCTTGTGTAGCTCAAGAAAAAATCTAGTTGTACTTGCAAATGTCCTGATCTTCCCAGATGTATCTCAATTACAGTAATGTAGTAAGTGTTCTTTGTTTCACTGTCTCATCATGCTGGTCCACAGACTGGTTCTTCGTATCCTTCCTCCGAGCAACTTCAAGGTACAGTGTGAGCTGGGAATGAAGTTTGGCTGTCATCCATCAAAGGCCAAACAGCTGCTGGAGAAAGCCAAGGAACTGGAGCTCAATGTTGTGGGAGTCAGGTAGGTGTGCAATCTGGAAGGACAACTCATGATATTCAAAGTTTTCACATATGTTTTGCCATAACAATTATCATATTGGTGGATGTCAGTGCCTTGCGATGACTTACGTTGCTGACAATCTATAGCCTGTTTTTATATTGTATTATCCCAAACAGTGATTTAAGTTACATGCTAGTTTTAAATCTCTAATATTCTGGTGTTTTACTGTCCTTCGTTGACACATTATATAATATAACATTATCTATTATCAATGAATGACACACAGTATGGCTGAAGTACTGCCGATGTCACTATATATCATAACTCACTCTTGTAGCTTAGCATGATTATGAAGTATATTATGGAACTGATAAAAACGATAAAAACATCAAATCAAACATCATATTGTATTCATTACCAAAACATACTTGTTGGAGCACAAATTCATAGTTCTAGGACTGTTAGCTCAATGGTCTGCCACTATATAACCTGCATTAGTATGGACCAGTGTTAGCTGGCAAATACAAACCTGTGAATCTTCCAGCCTTTATATAAGTGCCATAATGATCAATGCAGTGTTAAACGCTGTAATCATTTCTCTTTATATAGACAATTTCTGTTTATATATCTGTCTATATTAAAGTATTGAAGATACGTATGTCCATGAGCAGACAGTGATGTTTGGTTATTGCAGCTTCCATGTTGGTAGTGGTGCTGAGGAGGCAGCTGCCTTCGCTGTTGCAGTGGAGCAGGCTTATGGCGTCTTCCAGACTGGCTTGAACATGGGATTCCCCTTTACTCTGCTGGATATTGGTGGAGGATTCCCAGGCCAAGTTACTGCCGCTATATCATTTGAAGAGGTCAGTGATTGAAGGCCCAGGTTTAGGCTGTAAGACTGCTCTGTATCTCCTGGGCTAGCCTGCACTAACCCTGAATCCTTTCCCATGATACTTTTAATTGCAAATTTCCTGCCCTGAGTTTTCATTTTACCAATCAAACTTTTGCAAATGGAAAGGGTAATGGAGATAACTAGTTTTACCTAGAAATCAAGCCATGGCTAGTTTCATTGGACATGAAGACATGCTTAACCTCAAAGTCATTTTAGGGGGGTGTTTTGTGTCAGTTTTTCAATGTTGAATTTCTCCCAAGTTTGAGGGTTGGTGGGGTATCCTAGTGATTAAAGCGCTCACTCGTCACGCCGAAGACACGGGTTCGATTCCCCACATGGGTACAAAGTGTGAAGCCCATTTCTGGTGTCCCCTGCCGTGATATTGCTGGAATATTGCAAAAAGCAGCGTAAAAATAAGCTCTCTCTCTCACTCACCCAAGTTTGAGCTCCCATGGGATTTGATGCCATGTTGTTAACCATTCAACACATGTCAACAATCTTGGCACATCCATTACAATGCTCTTTACCTAAATTGATGACTTTTGATGTTTTGAAACTTTTCCAAACATATTTTAAGTTTCTGTAGAAACATTTGGAAATGTCAGGATTGGCTCTCAAAACAATGAAACTTGGCATAAAACTCTGTTAACATGATTGGTTCTTAATATTGGAATGGAGCTTTGTCATCTTCTGGTAACTCCTTGGTCGGAATGCGTACTCTTTTATAGTAGGAACCTGAACTAATATATAAAGAAAAACGAGGGATGGCGATGTATGATGAAAACACATCCATGTAGATTTAGTTCTCTGGCCACAGCTCGACAACTCATTTTATCAGTTTTAAAAGAAAACATTGATTAACAACATTTGTGTTAGTACAGGACTAGTCTATCAAGTTTGTCACCTTATGTGACACATAATCCGTAAGTGTCAATGTCACCTTATGTGACACATAATCCGTAAGTGTCATTGCAGACCGTAGTTTCCTGTGGTCAGGCTCCTGCAAGTCAAATCATTGATATACTCATATACAGTACCTGTCTGTGTGATGATCCATGAAAGTCATGTCCAGTGAACCTTTAACAGTAGTACAATCTAAGTGAATAATGCTAGGAATTGTCAGCTGATCAGGTGTCCTCTTTCTGAAGTAATTTGCAGACTGCTACTAATCTTTTACCAGTTGCAGTGTGTCCTTTATTAGCAGTTAAACTCCCCAGGTAAACATTGAACACATGCTATAGTCATAGCTCTTAGATGCTGATAGGTATTGTTACACAAATTCTCGTGAGCTTGCAATCATGTCATGTAAAAACGATGGGTTATAGCAAGGAAACAACATTGTTGCCAGCTTCCCATATACTGTAACTGTATATATTTTCACGGGGTGCAATTTTCGCGGAAAGTTCACATAAAACCTGTTAGCGCAGCTGTTTTTTAGCGCATATCAATAACCTGAGTGAGTGATTGTATCCTTCACAACGTTTACACCACCGATAGACATGCAATGATCAAAGCTAGTCGCCATAATTGAATCGTGTTTACTAAAACAATCAGAGAGAGGTGGGATTATACTGTACTTGTGTTAACATTGTGATTTGTGACTGACGTCATATCGCTTCGCGTAAACGAACATACAAGAGAAGACCAAAGATGTCAAATTTGCTATTGAAAATCGCTGGAAAAGATTATTTACCTGTTCAGTTCTAATTTGTTTTTGCTAGGCATTGTCTTATATGCAGGGATTAAGATTACCGTGTGTAATTGTCTCGTATACAGCGCCGGAAATAGCAGCTGTGCAGTGCACACGTTCCCCTACCTGAGATTTAGTTTAAACGTACCCGATAATATTCCGAGATGAATTCTGATGCAGTGATCTTAAAATGTTAGTATCTGAAACTAATGTTTTATAAAGAGCAATATATTGTAGTTTTGTGTCATTGTTATTGCTCTATAAATGTAAAATATTTATAATCGTAACTAAGTTTATGCGACAGCTTTTTGTTGTATAGCCGGATAGTTTTTATGCATGGAACAATTTAACCTGTCACCGATGAGGTTTCGCGTGATCTCGCTATTTCCACTGCGAACATCTGTGGACTTCTTGACATTGTTTGATCACGTAATTTACATTGCTTTGATATTGTTATCTGAGAGAATAAACAAATTGCATGTTGTTCCTACCTGAGTATTTGTCTTGACTTCACCATGAACATTTCGCTTGGTATGATTATTTGCGCACAATCCTTTTGCACTAAAAGCGCAAAAATTAATCCCACGCGAAAATAACTACGATTACAGTATACGCATACTGGAAGTAGTCAGAGTTGAAGTAATAGTATTCAAACCCAAAAATTCCAGGACTCAAACGATATGCTGGTTTAGAGAGAATGCCTGAATATTCAGGTGCTGGTTATTTGACAATGTCCACTGTACCAAAGTGTTACAATTTTTATTTACATACAAGGAAGTTTCATAAAGAATAACTTTCAAAGGTAGAAAAATGTGCTAAATAGTTGTTGATTTATATTAATTGATAATAACTGATATTCTAAATGCGAACATTGCTAAACAGAATATATATGAAATAAGGCAACACAATCAACTTGACAGTAACCAACAAATATGTTCGAACAATATTAGCAATATACTAGACTGTATGTGAATGTAACCGCTAGCAAACAATATCAACATAATATTTCGACAATAATTAATTAGTTCTTGTGGGAAAGCTTTGAGACCTGTGGCTCCTTTCACGAAGCAACCTTTACTAAGGTTAACCTTAACTCCCATTCTTTAACAGTGCACTAAGGTTACCTTAGTGACTTACGATCACCTTAGTGCTTCGTGAAAGGAGGCCCTGAATAGGCAGATAACTGTAATACATTTGACTAGTTTTCAAAGCCACCGGTTTGTTATGCACAAGTTGATGTTGCAGGTTGTGGACGTCCTCAATCCAGCCCTGGACCACTACTTCCCAGCATCCTCTGGTGTGCGAATCATCGCTGAGCCGGGCAGATACTTTGTGGCGTCGGCATTCACTCTCACTGCCAACATCATTGCCAAGAGGATGGTTGCAAGAGACAGGTCTAATGATGGTGTGTGATGAGTTATGTCCCTTTGTCCACCTTTGTTTTTTGGGAAATACATCCACATTGTTTTCCATTCACATCTAATATTCAGTTTGATAATGGTAATATTAACGTTGAAACACCAAAATTCTATTAAAATTAAACACTATCAGAACTCAATATAGTGTTTTTTTGCTATTGTTTACTCACATTTATCATTTGCCTCGTGTGAATTGATATATTTCTTCAGTTCATGTCCGTTAGGTATTATTAAACCAGTTCGTGCTGTTTCAGGTGATTATTAATTTGAAATTGTCCATATGCTGCCCCAAGCATGTCAAATGTCGCTTAGTCCCCTACAAACTGGGTTGCTGAAGAAATGTAGAGCACAGGGACCCAGATAGTGCTTAAACTGAGGGTCCTGTATTTTCGAAAGCGTGATAACCAGGCTTTGGCAGTCTTGTGTACTTTGTCATTTGTAAATGAAGAGCGTTATGTGTTGACACGCTACAGATGAGTAAGTTACACGATGCTCATGTATTTCAGAACACCTCCCTGACCAAGTTGTGACTGGGGACGATGAGCCAGCCTTCATGTACTACATCAATGATGGGGTGTATGGCTCTTTCAACTGCCTGCTGTTCGATCATGCCACTGTTACACCATCTATATTGCAGGTATCTGTCTTCTTATAAATCAGTTTGGGTTTGGTTCACTAGGATAAACTGAAGTTCAGGTAATTCCATGTATAGGGATCCTCTACTTTGATTACAGCAGTGTGTTCAATACTTACGTCCTTAATTGTTCATACATCTCAAAAATCAACATCTCAAAAACTCATGATTTAGGGAAATAATCCATGCTGACTTCAGCTAGTTAGTCCTGAGTTAGTCTGGGGCAGGTACAGTTGTTTTTTTTGTGTGTGTGCATGTGTGCGTTAAGGAAGGGGTAGGGGGTGCAACTTCATTTTCACTTAAACTTTCAGGACAAAAGCGGGGGTGCACACCCCTGCAACCCAACCCACCCCTCTGGATCCGCCTATGGGCTAGACACATCTTTATACCTTAACCTAAAAAGGTTGAGGGTACATAATTATACCAAGGACTATAGTTGCTGGTGATGTACAGCGCATTGTTATATTGTATTGTTCTTATGTCCATTTTTTTATTCATTTGCAATGTCTACCAAGTATGACTCACTCATGAAACTTAGGAAGTACATCTGTCCGTCCAACTGAAGACATTTTTGTCCTACTAATAACATAACTTTATAGCCATAAAAAAACAAAAGTGGGACAGTCAGAATAGAAAAACATGAAAGAATGTGAAACAAGCCAGGGAATATTAGCAAAGCTCACCGTCCACTGTGACTCCCAACTTAACTGAACAACACTAAACACATTTTCGTTTAAATCTTTTCTTAAGGTATTTGTAAATAAAGGTTAGCTTTCACGTGAATGGTGATTAGTCTGATAGCTCACCAATCAGCTGGTTAAGAGATAATTAAGTAGAGAGGAAATAACCAATGAGGGTACTCTCAAAATATCAAAAAAGAATAAATGACCTGTGATACCTTTTGACGATATACATATACAAGTTACATTCCATTACAAGATCAGGGTGCCGTTCCACTAACCGATCTTAGCCCTATGCCAATCGTAAACCCCTAAAATCCCAATCTTAGCGTGACGTTACGATCGGCATACCGTTCCACTAACCAATCTTACCTAAGTCAATCGTAAAGTTAAGATTCAAAGTCTAAGTTGCTCATGACCAACTTAGGATAGCTAAAATCAATCGTAGAGAAACCAAAATGGTGGCTTTCCTATTCTATGTGAAAAATAAGAGCGAGCATTTCACCGTGAGCGTCCCCTAAATTCCCCCATGAAATGAATTTGTATATTTCTGTGATGTAAACAAACACTGCACTGAAGCCTTACAAATGTCAGGCCAGTCTGACCACTGTCGTCATGGGAACACAACCGAAGGCGGTCGGTATAACACATTTGTACAACAGTATTGCAACGTCATGGTTAAGAATAGGGACAGCCGTAAAGTGAACAATGTTCTGAAGCAAAAGATACAAATATGTTTGATTTCACTCGCGCATATTTGGTTGGGGATTCTAAAGGCAGGCGGCGTGTTATTCAAGACCACGCCTTGTTTATTCTTATTGACAAGGTTAAGGCACATATTAAAAGCTCTGACACAATTGACATTTTAAAGTCCAGACTTAAAACCTGTTCTCTGTATATTACTTATAATCTCGCTGTAAATATTCTCGAGTAAATTATCTTTACACAGCTTTGAGCATGCCCAAGGATGTGGAATAGGCGCACTATAAATATGCATTTATTATTATTATATTATGCTTGATACCCAGCGTTCACACGCACTTGCACCTGAAACCAAGGTGCTCACTACCCTAATATTTTGCTCTAGGTTTTTCTCCCGCGTTTACACTTGGTTGGAAAAATACCCATGAAGAGCCTGGGTTAGAATATTAAACTTCAATAACCCATGCCTGTCGAAGAGGCCACTAACGGGATCGGGTGGTCAGGCTCGCTGACTTGGTTGACACATGTCTTCGGTTCCCATTTGCGCAGATCGATGCTCATGCTGTTGATCATTGGATTGTCTGGTCCAGACTCGATTATTTATAGCTAAGATACATAGCGTTCACTAACATGAACGCTCATGTTAGTGAAGCGCTATGCATCTTAGCTAGATTATTTACAGACCGCCGCCATATAGCTGGACTATTGCTGAGTGCGGCGTAAATCTAAACTCACTTCGTAAACTACTTTCAATCATTTGCTAGACTATGCAAAGGGAGATAACTCGTGCCTCGCATTCCTGTATCTCTTGCACGAAAGAGTCTCGATCTAAGCTTGGATCGGATCGTAAGATCGGGACCGGCTACGATCGGCCTAAGATCGGTTAGTGGAACGGGTGTAACTTTTAGCTAAGACGATTGTAAAATTGGCGTAACTTGCTAAGATTGATCTTAGATAAGATCGGTTAGTGGAACGGCACCCAGGACTTTTTACAATGCTGTTCTCCTTCAGACAAATATGTTTTCCAAATTTGATAACACTTCGAAGAATACTTTCAAGTTACTGGGTGAACAAACCTTTCTTAGTTCAAATTTGTTGACTGCTGCAAGTTAGAAACATTCAGTATCATATTCATAATCAAAATATCCACTGTAATACGCTTTATGCAAAGAATGTGGTCCCCAAAATATGAAAACTATCAAACCAATACTATTTTGGAGGTTTTGATGTTTTTAGTGATACTGTTGTGTGGGAATTTCCAAGAGCTTTCCTACATTGATTACCGATGTGGTGAACAACATGGTAAGATACAAGAAGTGTTAAGATATTGTCCTTGTGTTTGTTCAGGATGGCAGCGATATGACCTTTGTGTCAAGTGTGTGGGGACCAACCTGTGATGGCCTCGACTGCATCACGGAAGAGTGTCGACTGCCTGAGATGCAGATTGGGGAGTGGATCTACTTTGAGGATATGGGGGCCTACACCATCTGTGCTTCCTCCACCTTCAACGGGATGCCCAGGCCGAGGATCTTCTATCTGTGTCATGATGTAGTCTGGTAAGGAGAACAACAACATATGCTCATGTTTTGCCCGGATTCATAACCCCTCTATAGCACTGTGGTATCATACATGACCCCATTCGGGAAGAGACCCTTGAAGATCTGGGCCCACTTGCACAAAAACGATCCTAGCTACAATCAGTTGTAGGCATTTGCAATCAATTGCCCCAATAACGCAGGGAATTCAGCTATTTTGTAGAAGTCTTGCATTCCAACTTTATTTGCGTCAGGATTGAACTTGATGTCCAAAACGTTGTTTATGGCATGGATTGTCCGATGGACGGCGCGAGACACAGAGGACTCGTGAACGCCATGTAGATCACCTATTCCATTAAAAAACCTCCTTTACTCAGGTAACAAAGTGTAACCAGCAACTGAGTTTCAGGGGAAATGGCATTTGAACGCTTGGTTATTATTGTAGGCTTACGATCGCTTTGTGCAAGAGGCGGGTGACCCTACAATTACCTTACAATCAGAGTTACGACTATTGTAGATATACAGTCGTTTTGTGCAAGTGGGCCCAGGGTTAGAATTTGTCTTCATCAACCCATGCTTGTCCTAGATGCGGTATCGGGTGGTCATGCTAGCTGACTTGGTTGACACATGTCATCGTATCCCAATTGTGCAGATTGGTGCTCATGCTGTGGCTCCCAGGACCGTCTGGTCCAGACTCGATTAGTTACAGACCACCGCCACATAGCGAGGATATTGCTGAGCACGGCATTTACCAAGAAACCAACAACCATTCCATAAGATATATATTGGATTGGGAGTGGTAAAAACATCACCTGGAATGAAATAGAAAAATTGTTATTTTCTATTGATTCTGATGGTGTTCTTGAAACCATATTCAGAAAAGTTAGGATTGTTTTTGAACAGAAAGGCATTTGCATGGAAATAGGTCATCCATGATCCGTATTTTTTATGGACATCATCATCCATTGCTGGAATTTTGCCAAAAGCGACATAAAACCTCACTCACTCACTGTGTATACCAGTAACTTAGTTTCTGTAAGTGCATTAGCAAAAAGTGTTAGTCCTCTTCTTCATTACCTTCATTTCCGATTTCAGGGCACAGACTTACTCGAAACAGACCAAGAAGCTGGATCAGCCTATCTCCAAGGTGATCCCCTTCATGAAGGCAGGCCATGACCTCTTTGAAACACATGATCAGGTTGAGGAAGTGTTTGGGTCACCACGACCTGAACTCATCTGCGACCTTGACCCTCTCAACTGAGAAGTTTTGCTTGGCATAGTCAGCGGATTGTTAGCTCCATTCCTATTTAGTCCAGATTAGGTGATTTGGCATTTTGATTCAGTAACTTTAATTTTGGTTCTATTTCCCACATTTGCTTTCAGTTGAAATAGCTGCTTTGTTTCATCTTTCTCCCTCACTACCCCAATGATTAGGTGCAGATCAGGGGCCAATTTTGAAATGTTTGTATGCTGATTGTGGCCCAAATGAAATTTAATTTTTGTCACTGTTTACACTGGAATATTATCAAAACCACAATATCAGGGCATTGATGAAACACTTTTTACACTTGTTTTCTGTAAATTTGTTCAGTTATTTATTGATTCTAAAATGAATTTGTCACAGTTGTTACAAATGTTTAGTATATACAGTTATAAGTTAATTATACAGGTTCACTTTGCATTTATTAATGACATCAAAATGTTACTGATTATTGGTGCAATTTTGTTTCCTCTTTGTTCAATTCATTTATTCACCATATAAACAAATTTACAGAAAACATTGTAGCAGTCGGTAAGCATGTGATGACTATATAATATATCCAATGTTAGTGATCTTCAGACTGTAGTCCTACATGGTAGTACTCAGTTTGACTAGGAACTGTTTAATGTTTTGACTAGTCCCAGGTTTTCCAGTCTAGTCTGAATCAGGGGTATACAAACAAAGGGGACACCTGCTACTGTCACCATGGCCAGATTTTTTTTTTCTTTCATATCGGTTACTGTGATGGTGATTGAATAAAATATTTATAACCATGTCTTTCTTGTTGTTATTCCTGCATTGAAGTGGGGGTGGAGTTCACTCATCTCTCTGCTTCGCATTGGGGAGAAATTTTCACACAAACTATTGGTGTTGGAGAATTTCGATTATACAAACTGTTCAAAATTTGAAAATGAGTGTCTCAAATTAATATTTTGCAGAGCTATCGTCTTTGGTCCAAGCTGCATGAAATGAGAATATGATTTCTGAGAAACTACAAAAAAACCCGTGTATGAATGAAAGTTTGCATGCTTATGGACATTATTATCAAACATCAGTGTTGTTACAAAACGAGCCTAAGAACAATATAGCAGCCTGGTCTTTGGGAGAACTTTGCTGGCACGACACTGAAACGGACAAGGACTGCACAGTGGCAAACAGACATGGCGATCCCATATGTTTAGAAAGAAACAATGATTGTGGTGATGTTCATCAAACTGGAGCAAAGTAAAGTCACAAGACATGCAACGTAAAACACAACTTTGCAGATTCTGATACCTTTCGGTATGGACTTACCGAAACAAATCATCAAAAATGCAAATTCAACATATGAAGTTGAAAAATAACGCGATGTAAAAAAACGCGCAAAATCGTAGTTCAAACGATTCACTAATTTTCCCCCCAGCGTTTGGGGGGAATTCAAGTGGTTCCAACAGCTGGGCTGCACTCATAGCACGTGCGCAGTGAAATAGGTTCGCGCAACTTGGAAGCGGGTTGTCCGGTGAATACTCTGTGAAGGCTTTGGTGTGAGCTGTTTTTCTAATGTTTTGTTGATATCTCACAGGCGCGAGCTTTTTATATGTTATGACAGTAAATTAACTGTTTATACAATTTCATTTGTCTATTTCACCACACGTTCTTCTTAGCGAGTCACTTCCTCAGTTCGATACTTGAAAGCAATGTCATTATTTAGGGTTGACAGAATTTCTAACTGTGATATAGATATGTCGTTGTCACAGACAAAACTCAATGTCTTGTTTTATTGACACCTGTGTGTCTGCCTGCCTGTCTGCTAATGACAATATTCAATACACAACTGCGATCACTGACCACATGCAATTTGAACTTAACACCAATCAGGCTATACACCATAAACAAAATGCATTGATTTATGGCCCGAGTTCGGTCTCTGTCACATTATGTAATTACACAGACAGGCAGGTGTGATACTTGGAACACATGACATGTTATGATGTCGGTTGATTGCAAAATGTTATACACAAAAAATGAGCATGTATTTACAAAACCCAACATCTCTATATATATACACACACAATGAGCCGTGAGGGCATCTGCAAATGAACCAGCCGTTACACTTGAGAGTGCGCACCCACCAGCTCTGTCTGTCTTGGGAAGTAAACCCAAGTACACAATATTGCACTTTTGATTTGCGATTGTACGCTTATAATTTTGTTTATATGTTTTTTTTCATAACCAGCAATGTATATTATATGTCACGAATAAGTGATAATTGTGTTTTAATTATATTTGATTTTTTGGTGAGGTGAGGTGAAATTGGGTTTTACGTCGTGCTTGAGAATATTTCGCTCATATGTGCGTGTGTATGTGCGGCTGCTTGTACTAGCCCAGACTGAAGCTGGTTTTATAGTGCTAGCCCACTGAGATACCATGCCGCAGTGAAGCATGAATACCCCACTCAGACACAGTATACTGACTCCGAGCCGACCAGTCCTTGTACCCATTAATGCCGAGCGCCAGGCAGGGACCAACAAGTACCATATTTAAACGTCTTTTGGTATGACGCGGTCGGGGATCGAACCCGCGACCTTCCGCTCCACGGGCGGACGCTCTAACCACTACACCACGGAGGCGGTCGATTTTTTGGTTGCATGTAACTTTTAAAGTACTGTCGGAAATGCTAGAAACATGCTTTTAGCCTTAATATCTTTAGAAAGGTGATAAATGTATTATGTTGTCAATATATCAACTCGCCTATAGTGTACCTCATTTTTATTTCAATTGTTTAACATTCCCATGGATTTAAAGGGCAGTTTACAGGAGAGAATTTGGTACCAAAACAACAACTGAAATAGTCTTTACATTTATGCTAATAATACAGGTGGGGTAAAAATATAAATTAACCTTTTTCTTAAACAAATAAATGTTGAATGTTTGTGTTACTTTACTTAATTATCGTTTCTTTATTGAATAAATATTAATATAAATGTTAAGTCTTGATAAATAAGTTTCCCGTCATGCATGCACATCTTTATCACAGCGTCCACTATGGCCAACTATTTGCAGACGATTTTTGCAAAGGTTTATAAGTGTTTTGTGCTTGAAAAAGACCGAGGTAAACCTTTCGTTAGTATAGAAATGGTTCATTACAGAATTTGTAGAGCTGTTGGTATGTCTTACCAACAAGTTTACAATATTGTCAACAAATCAGACAAGACAGGGACCGTCTCAAAAGCAAAACCGGGACGTAAAACCATCCTTGACAACTTTGACAAGGGGGTACTTAGACGGGCGGTCTACAAACTTTAGGAGAAGAAGAAAATATATATTCTAAAGAAGCTACACCAGTGACCTCGTTGAATCTTTGGCCAATGTTCACAACTAGATTAAACTGACCGAATTACATTCATATTTTTGCAATGAAATATACTGTTGACATGCAAAACATTTATTAAAACGTTGCACATTTCTACAATCAATCGATAAGATAACACAAGTGATAGGATTATTTCCAATGTACAGTAATTCGTATGTATATTTCACAACAAACACACACACACAAATGATCCCTTACATAACCAATACGTATACTATACGTACACATATTCAACATTTTGAAGAAAACATCTATTGAGATGACCCCTCGCGTGTGCTCAGGTGGTCAATTTCACCTGTCGATACCGTGCATGCTGATGACATAACACAGGCAGTTAATGTTTGTATCAAATAACGTCCCACTACCCCTTATTTTTCTAAGTTTTTGGTATTTTCATCAGTATAAACGCATTTTAGGGCATGTCTCAAAATTTATTCCCTCGGTCTGCATTAGGTAGATGTTTCTTAAATTGATATTTGTTATTTAAGTAACTGTAATACCTCTGAATTTTAAATATAAGTCAAAAACACTTTTCTAGCATTTCCGACAGTACTTTAGTACTGTTGATCTGCAGTAATGATAGCGATTAGAGCCTGATTCTGCTATTTAGTACAGTGCCATACATCATTTCCACATAACACATTTGTCTTCTCTTGTTATTCGGGCTGATCATGATATATACATGTATACCATTCTAAAGTAGGGGATGTTCCATTTTGCGAGCAGACCACCAGTCAATGCCAGTGCATGTGAGATAAGGTAATATATATCCATACAGATAAAACATTTCCAAAGGAATGGAATATATTGTGACATTTTCCCTTAATTTCTCTTCATCATCTGTTTAATTATTTACATTTTATCAATCTTGTAAATCCAATATCCCCTATTATTTTTATGGTATGTTACAAATATCACCATTGGTGTGTTAACTGTTTACCTGTTAAACCCCAAGTTCAAACTAAAAGTTTAAAGAACTTGATGTGAAACCAACAGAAAAGAATGCTATGTGACATGAATGACAAATGTGTTCTATTTTTGGACAATTGAATACAAAAGAATGATCTTACAAGTACCGGTCATCTTGTCACTTGAGATGCAATGTGAGGTGAGAGGAAAATCCTGAAAAGAATTTCGTTACAATACTGGCGGGAAAAAGTAACTCTATAAATAAAAGTTATAAAAATAACTAAATAATAATGTAGCATAGCACTGAATGAAATTTGATATCAGGTATTGCGCGTGGCATCTTTGTACACAACTTACTTTTTGCATGCATTTTGCCACCCGAAGTTCACACACCTGATATTGAAAATTGAACGGTTGATTATTCTCTAGCCTCTAAATGTGGAAAACGTTAATTTCAACCTAAACTGCGCGTACGTCATGCTACGGATACAGTATGCTGGAGACTGGAATGGCACAAAATGAAGTGGCAAGATATATTGGTTTTCACTGAAACACGATCTTATCTCTATGGAGACGTTTTCAACATAATAGGACCACGAGAGATTCGCCTCGGACCGGCCGTCCACGCGAGACGTGACGTCAGCAAGACAAACCACATAAGGAATCTAAGGAATCAAACCCAGACTGCCAGTTTGACTGCCGTTCATGGCTTACGTCCAACCAGTTCCAGGACTGTACGGAACCGACTGAGGGAGCATAACCCGACTGCCTGCAACACGTCCAGGTTTGCTCCAACATCACCAACAGGCATGTCTTGCCTGGTGCAGACAACATCTACGGCACAGGAGACATGATTGGGATGGTACTTTGTTCACTGACGAGTGAGACATCAGCCTGATGGCAGGGCAAGGGTGTACAAGTGGCAGGGTGAACTGTATGCTGACGCGTGCGTTGTTTAACGTTGACAGTTTGGTGTCGAGAGCGTTATGGTATGCGGAGTCATCACATCTTATGGTCGGACACAACCTGTCATTGTCAAAGGCAATCTAACAGGTCCGCTATAAAGAGATGAGATCATTGGGCCTCACGTGCAGCCGTTCCTTCGAAGACAGAGACGTAACTTCACGCTTCAGCAAGATAATGCCCGTCCACATGTCGCTCGTGTTGTGACAGATGTCCTGAGACAGCTGAACATTCCGGTACTCCCCTGGCCAGCTGTTTCTCCGGACCTGTCCCCTATCGAACACGCTTGGGATGAAATGGAGAGACGCTTACGCCAAGTCCAGAATCAACCATTGACGTTAGCTGAATTGGGACATGCATTGCTTCAAACATGGAACAACATTCCAGCAAGCTTTCTTCAATCGCTTAGTGTCGTCTATGCGTCGTCGTTGTTAAGCCTGCATCAACGCCAATGGTGGACACGCGATGCTGAATTTGTGAACTTACTTTTGACACCACATCTCTTCAAGGGCGTGTCACGATGCCTGGTGTCGAATCATACAGATGTCCATATTATCCAGTCAACAGTTAAACAGTGATTAAGGAAAACACCACAACTCATGTCATTATCATTATTTTTCCTTATCCTGACTCATGTATTATTGCTTGTCTCCTTCCTCTTGCGAACGTTGGTGGAACACATGTATCTTCTATTGTAGCTCCCTTCAATAAAAACAGACGTAAAATCACTACTCACCACGAGTTATCTGTCTGGCCGTTTTGGCGGGAAAAGTGGCGCCACCGCTCTCACATGCTTCACTCTCTCCTTCTTCGCCCTAGTGGACGGTTGGGAGAGCGCCTGTGTCTTCTACACGGCACTATATCCTTTTATTAATTAGTTGTTACCCTATAAATTACCTTTATAGGGGTTTAGGGAGTATCCTTCAACAATATGGTTTGAAATTTATTGGTATTTTTCACTGTTTGTTCACGGTTTTGTCCGTGTTTGTTCAGTTGTTTACATTTCATGAAAACCTGTTTTCGTTGTAGGTTTAGGTTCTCTGCTGCAGACCCGCATTTATTGTGCCCTAGCTGCACAACACCATGTACTTCCAGCTCTCGCTGCAAACTTTGTCAGCATTTAACAGATATTGAATTGAATAAATATATTTTCTGTGTACTTAGGCGTGCTTAAGACAAATCCAGGCGATTTTTTTCAAGTCATGGATAAGCCGGCTGAGACCCTCACGACCTGTCAACTGCTGTCAGACGACCCTCTTCCGAGTGATCCGCCGGAGATGTCCTCGGAGGATGGGCGCGGGACGTTGTCCGCCACTTCGAAGAAGAGGGCTGCCACTTCGGACATCCCTTCATCGCAGACGAAGAAGAAGAAGCCATCCTCTACGCAGAGACGGCCACACACCCCTAAGACGGCAAGCAGCTCTACGGGGACGTCTGCGCAGACCACAAGGACTTTCTCGGCCAAGATTGTCCCGATGAAGGAAAGAGGACTCTATGATGAGCCGCCACTCATCATCCCTGAGATACATCACCACAAGAAGAAGCAGGCCTCAGCAACGGTAACATCAGCGCAGTTATCTACGCAGTCCGAGGTATCTACACTGACGGCAGATGAGCGATCCCTGGACCATATCGCTACCAACGCAGAGAGGGCAGCTTATCTATCACCGCAGACATTCAACCCCAGGGCCTTCATGCAGCAGTTCTCGCAGCAGATAATGGAGATGATGGAGAGGCACTTCGTGCAGGAAAGAGATCCACAACCAGCCCTTGACACCACCCACAGAGAGGACCCGGACCTGCACAAAGGACCCACCGCCGACGACACATCGGAGAGGCCTTCCATTGACGACTCAGATGAACAGCCTTCGCGAAGGCCTTCGCGAAGGTCTTCGGAGACAGCCTCAAGGACGTCATCAACATCTCACAGATCATCAAGGGATTCGCCGAGGCATTCACGAACCAAGGGATGCTCACCTCCACGCAGGTCTCCACGCAGATCGCCCTACAGACGCAGCTCAACAGGCTCATCTCCACGCAGATCGCCACGCAGGTCTCTGCGCAGGTCTCCACACAGATCCCCAGCGGAGGATGATCAACGATCCCAGATCAGCATCCCTGAAACAGAGGACGATGGCGGTAGTATCTTCTCGGACGCAGAGATAAGATATTGGATGGCCAACGGACTGGAGTTAGCGTCACCCTCTAAGGAAGAGAATGCAGCACTAACGTACCTGATGAAGGACGATGATGTCGACACGATCACTCTACCGCCAATTGATCCCATCTCGGAAGTTCCAGAGAGCTTGGACGCAGCCTTCAGGAAGGCAACAAAATCCCAGGCGCCAAATATTCCACAGTTCAACGCTAAGAAGTTCTCTCTACACAATATGGACCCCTTCATGAAGGCACAAGAGATCGATGATAACTACAAGGTCATCGACAACGCCGGACCAAGTCTTATAAGATTGACGACAAGAAGCTGGCGCAGATAGAGACGATGACCAGAAGGATGTTCTTCGGCCTGAACAGATCCAGGGCAGTGAATGAGACGCTCATCGCCAAGTTCAGGGACTCTACCTCAGAGGAGGACCGGATGATCTATTCTGCTCTACTCATGCAGAAGAAGGACACCAGCAGTTTATGACGGACCATCTATCATCCATCTCAGCAGCGTTGACGTTGGCGAGACGACAGGGACTACTGGCATCCTGCAACTGGAGCAAATGCTTCACGAAGTCGCTGTACAGAGCCCCATGGTCGGCATCATCCATCTTTGCAGGGGAGATTGACGACGTCGCCAAAGAAGTTACCAAAGACTCCAGAGAAGTCCTTATGATAAAGTCCATTGATACACTAGCCAGTGTCATCAGGCAGACGTCCCAGAGCTACTCGGGCAAGTCGAAGTTCGCAGGCATCCAGAAGGCTAGAGACAAGAAAATGAACACCTTCAGAGGAGGGAAGGACTCTTTTCGTTGCCCAGCCGGCAACTATAGAAGACGACCCGGACGAGGCAGGGCACCCAGAGGCGCCAAGGATCAGAGATGATGAAGGAGGGGTTCGGAACGACTGGAGTCTTCCACCCCCAGCCGTTCCTGTACAACCTTCACAAGTGGATGGACGTCTACAAAACTACTGGGAGAACTGGGGAATTCTTCAAGATCCATTTGTATCCAGCATCCTAAGAGACGGATATCGCATACAACTACAAGCAACTCCGCCGTTAACAGACGAACCTCAGAAGTTCGACTTCACGACCCATCGGACAGAGAGGCTACGAGAAGCGGTCACATCTCTACTAGAGAAGTAAGCCATAGAAGTGGTGGAACAGGACCAGCTCTCACCAGGATTCTACTCCCCAGTTTTCCTAGTGCCAAAGAAAAACTCCAAAGAAAAGTTCCGACTCATCTACAACATGAGGGCCTTCAACAGAGATTATCTACGCAGACCACCAAAGTTCAGCATGATACATCTACAACAACTACTACACCTCGTCCGTCCTATGGATTACATGGCCAGCATAGATCTACAGGACGCCTACCTGCATATTCCTGTACATCCGGACTCAAGGAAGTACCTGAGGTTTATACTGGACGGACGACACTACCAATGGAAGGTCCTGCCATTTGGAATATCATCGGCCCCCCTGGTTGTTTACAAGGGTGACGAAGCCCATAGTCACATACCTACATCATCGAGGTCTACGCAGTGCATTCTACCTAGACGACAGGATTCAAGTACATCAAGATCCCAAGCATCTCAGACTACAACTGGACTTCACCATCAGACTGCTTACACAACTGGGGTGGCTAGTGAAGCTCCTCAAGTCGGACCTAGAACCTACACAGGACCTGCAGTTCCTAGGAATCCGGTTCATCACAACACAAAACCGCATAGTAGTACCAGAGGACCGATGGCTCAAGATACAACAGACGATCTTGCAAGCTCTACTCTCTCCGTGGCCACTACGACAATGGCAGAGTCTGTTGGGTCTCCTCACGTCAGCACAAGACATGACAGCCAGAGGGAGACTACAACTACGCCCACTACAGGTCTTCGTCAATGTTCATCTGGACGACCCCGGAACCCTTCGGACTCCCGGACGCACTACGACCATATCTACTATGGTGGACCCAGAGATCGAATGTTTGCGGAGGCACCTATTTAGCAGAGCCGGAGTGCACGACACATCTCTACATGGACGCATCACTCCAAGGTTGGGGAGCACATCTCGACAACGAAGTGTCAGCTGGGACATGGACCAAAGAGGAGAAAGATCTGCACATCAACATGCTGGAAATGAAAGCAGTATTGAACGCTATACTCCACTTGACCAACATTCTGGAGAGTGTTCATCTGATGGTGCATACGGACAACTCCACAGTGGTGTTCTACATAAACAGGCAAGGATCAACAAGGTCGGCGAACCTCCTGGACCTCTGCTTTCAACTGTTCAGCATAACAGACAACCTGAACATCTACATAAGAGCATGCCACATTCCAGGAGCCAAGAATGTGATAGCAGACGCACTATCCAGTCCAACGCAGCCATCCCCAACAGAATGGATGCTCCATCCAGAGATCTTCAAGCAGATCATACAAGAGATGGGAGCACCACTAATAGACCTCTTCGCCACAAGATTCAACAATCAACTGATAACATTCGTCTCACCAATACCAGATCCACGAGCATGGGCAACGGACGCTCTAAGCATCTCCTGGGAAGGACTAAACGCTTACACGTTTCCACCACCAGCTCTAATACCGAGGGTGTTGCAGAAAATCAGCCAGATGAAGGACCTACAACTGATTTTGGTCGCGCCTTACTAGCCAGCGAGAATATGGTTCCCCATTCTCATACAAGAATTAGGACAACCTCAACTGCAACTACCAGAGTGGACGAATCTACTAGTACATCCTCACACAAAGCAGGCGCACGGCAACCCAGAGGTGTTCCGGCTACACGTGTGGACTGTATCAAGGCATGCTTGAACAAGAGAGAATATTCCGCCAGGGCAGCGAAAGCAGTCACACTAGCACGCAACATGTACGACGACAAGTGGCGAAGTTTCGAGACATACGCTGCGAGGACTGGCTTTACAGCCATAAAGGCGACACACCCTCAAGTGGCGGACTACCTTTGTCACCTACGACAAACGAAGCGGTTAAAAGGGTCAACACTCTCAACATACCTAGCGGCATTGAGCTCAGTCATCACCATGAGGACGAGTGCAAAACTAACGAAAGTACCAGAGTTACTGGCCTTACTACGCTCTTTTAAATTGGAGGACCAACAACAGAGATTTAAAGCTCCGGCGTGGGACCTCAACGTAGTTCTACGACATCTCACCAGTGACGTCTACGAACCATTAGACAGGACATCCTTCGAGTTCTTGACACAGAAGACGCTGTTCCTGATCGCCTTAGCAACAGCGGCAAGGATGTCGGAAATACATGCTCTGGACTTCGAGAGAACACGATTTGATGAAAATCAAAACACCGTGCATATGGGACTGAGATGGCACTTCATCGCAAAGAATCAACTGCCAGGTCAACCGGACAGACAATTCCACGTCCCAGCACTATCATCAGTCCTTGGACCACAGGATACGCAGGACCTCTCCTTGTTCCCAGTAAGAGCATTGAAAGTCTACCTACAAAGATCCAGGACCAGGAGACGGAAATTCAAGCGTCTTTTCGTCCCAATATCGACAGCGACACAGACGTAGGTCTCCCGCAGTACGATATCAATCTGGATCAGAAATGTCATACTACGGGCCTACAAAGCAGCAGGACTGGATCCCCCAAGAGCCTCCAACACACACGAAGTTAGAGCTCTGGCGTCAACACTCGCTCTACATGGGAATTGCTCTATCAGGACGATAATGGAGGATGCCAACCATTACCTGAGGGACATCGCCACCGAGGACGTCTCCGGCATTCACCATTTCGGCCCGTTGGTTGTTGCACAACAGTTGACAGTCCCTCAAAGGCACTGAGACGAAGTCTCGCCCTTTTATCACATGACTTGCAAAAGCCTACACTCGGAAGAGTTCAGCTTTAGAGTCTGTATGCACGTCTAAGGACAGACTAGCATAAGTGATATGACCCAGTACTTGTAAGGATACTCGTTCAGGAAAGGGTCGCTTCTCCACTTGATGCTTGATACAAGTGTTCCACTTACGTTCGCAAGAGGAAGGAGACAAGCAATAATACATGAGTCAGGATAAGTATAAAATATCAATTTTATTCAGAAAATTACATTTTAATTACAAAATTGCATAACATCAATAATGCAAGTTACTTTATTCCAGTAGTATGTGTTAGCTGATAAACTCAGTTCATAATCCCACAAATGGCTTATACAGATCTATTGGAATCTGCTCCACCTGAGATTCTGGCTTGTTACACAATACTCTTGGAGAGATGTAGCGTAATGATTATAGTCCACCAGACTGTATAATAAAATTCTGAAGTACGAGGGGCTATTAAAACGTTTTGAGCCTAAATGCTTCTAATATGTGCATCATAAGAATAACTATGATATTGAAGAATGGGGGCGTGGTGGGCGAGCTGTTTAAGGCGCCAGGCTTGTGATCCAGAGAGCTTGAAGTGTCGGGATTGATCAACCCACTGACCGGGTATAAAAAGTCAACTTTGTGTGCAGACTCTTTCGGTGTTCAATATGGAACACGTTTTTATGGATAACAACTTCTTTATTTCGTGAGTGCGACGTTTCGATACAGATTCTTGTACCGTTGTCAAGCAAGAGTGTACAAGAATCTGTATCGAAACGTTGCACTCACGAAATAAAGAAGTTGTTATCCATAAAAACTTGTTCCCTATTGTACGTCTCAACTTTCTCAAATGCCACGCAAACAAGTTATCTTTCGGTGTTGTCACGACCCCTAGTGTACATTACACAACTCCTTGCACTTAAATGAACCCACGAATCCGTTGGTAGATGACCAGATGGTGGCCACATGAACACGTGCAAACACCTAGTTGCGGGTGCAGCAACGTGCAGTAAACTTGGACAAAGTACTGTGACTATGTGTCCCAGTCCACCCAGCTGTGAATGGGTACCTTGTAAGGATGGGAAACCTGCAATAACTCGGTGCGCCTAGTGGCTGCAAGAGTTGTATGATCCTCAGGGAGTTGAGATTGACAATACGATGTGCCTTTGAGATTGACATCCAATGGTCGAAGGAAAAAATACTAGCATGTACTAGTGGATATATGCGCTATATAAATACCCTATAATAACAACATGTCACTAGTTTCAGGTCACGTGACATCTAATCCCACTGACCGGGTATAAAAAGTCAACTTTGTGTGCAGACTCTTTCGGTGTTCAATATGGAACACGTTTTTATGGATAACAACTTCTTTATTTCGTGAGTGCGACGTTTCGATACAGATTCTTGTACCGTTGTCAAGCAAGAGTGTACAAGAATCTGTATCGAAACGTTGCACTCACGAAATAAAGAAGTTGTTATCCATAAAAACTTGTTCCATATTGTACGTCTCAACTTTCTCAAATGCCACGCAAACAAGTTATCTTTCGGTGTTGTCACGACCCCTAGTGTACATTACACAACTCCTTGCACTTAAATGAACCCACGAATCCGTTGGTAGATGACCAGATGGTGGCCACATGAACACGTGCAAACACCTAGTTGCGGGTGCAGCAACGTGCAGTAAACTTGGACAAAGTACTGTGACTATGTGTCCCAGTCCACCCAGCTGTGAATGGGTACCTTGTAAGGATGGGAAACCTGCAATAACTCGGTGCGCCTAGTGGCTGCAAGAGTTGTATGATCCTCAGGGAGTTGAGATTGACAATACGATGTGCCTTTGAGATTGACATCCAATGGTCGAAGGAAAAAATACTAGCATGTACTAGTGGATATATGCGCTATATAAATACCCTATAATAACAACATGTCACTAGTTTCAGGTCACGTGACATCTAATCACATGTACTCCTATTGAAACGGCAGAAATGGATAAGCTTGAGTACAGAGCAGTCCTAAAGGTTTTGGTTGTCGAGGGCCACCCGGCGAATCACATTGAAGAGCGATTGACAACAGTGCGAGAGACGTCGGATCACCCGAATAAAGAAGTTGTTCATCCATAAAGTTTGTCCTTATCTATACATGGGGTTTAGAGCGATCTGTATTTCTTTAAGCAGGTTTCAAATACTATGGTGGCTCTTTCAGGCCATCGCTTTATCGCCCTGAAAAAATCTAGGCGGTATTGCGACAAAGCGATAGTACGACACGATATTGCGATATGGCGACACGATATAGCGATACAGCCCAAAAACGAAATAGCGATAACACGATACGATATGGGGATAGCAAGACACGATATGGCGATAGCAAGACACGAGATGGCCATAACTCGACACGACATTGCGATTACACGACGCGAAATGGCGATAACACGACACGAAATGGCGATAACACGACACGAAATGGCGAAACGGCGAAACGGCGATATTGCGACATAGCGATACGGCAATAATGCGATATAAACAGGCGACAAGGCGATAGTGTGACATAACGATATGACGATATAGCGATACTACGATAAAGCGAAATTGCGATAATGCGAAATGGTTACGCGACATGGCGAAACAGCGATACTGTGATGTGGCGATAAAGCGATTTATTACCCCCGTGGTCAACGTATGGGTAGTTGCATACTGATCTCGTACGTCACACGAGTGTCGTATCGCCTTGACCTGTGTCGTAACGACTTGACCTGAGATTCTAACGATTTGATTGGATAACCGATGACCTCTCAATTAGGTCACATTCTGACGTAACTATTTTTTTCGTTCATAACAAACACGTGAATTCATTCATTCTGCAACTTAAATGCATTGTGGGAATGTAAACATTGCGAACGTTGCCGTGTCGCTGTTTAATTGTGAGTCGAACTGAGACATTATATCCGTCGAAAAACATAAACGCAATGTTTCCACCAGTGATGTTAGCCGAATGACGCAAAACTGGAAACCCAGAAACGAGGTGCTACGGAGTAGTTTACTGTAGGAGGCTGTACGAAGCGATGACAACTAACATGAATCGTGACGTCGGTTACCAAGGCAGTGACGTCATTAGAGCGTGACGTCATGCAAATATTGTACTACAGCACAAACTCTTCCGCAACCTCTTTATGAAACCAGTGTCGGTTTGAAACCAAAAACATGACAAAAAGACGCTATTTTGTCAATTTAATGCATGTAAGACGTGGGTAATAAATAAAATACCACACTCGGTCTCATTACATACGAATTATACGAAACTCGTGACCTTCCTATGTTATCTGACCTCGCTTTCGCTCGGTCAGATAGATTCTACCATAGGAAGGACACTCGTTTCGTATAATTCGTATGTAATGAGACCTCGTGTAGTATTCTCTATATATTCATCTTTATATAAGTTTGTGCGTATGTGTACGTGCGTGTGATGCGTCCATGTTGTATTTGAATTAGTATCGTATTAGTTTAAGTGAGAAAGCAAATACTTTCTAGGGATTTCACGTAATGATAATATTCGGTGTATGCAAATGGATTCTTCTGTGCATGTCCATCATGAATATGGTGCTATTGTGTAACTCATCGTCTGAATCATCAAATGCAGCAACAACCGAATAATACATACAGAGAGAACAAACATGATCGACGAAGCACCAAAAGATGGAGTGCTTATTATTATCTAAGACTGGATCTCTTATAGCAGCTGTTCAACTTCGGCGTCATATCACCACAAATTAAAACACAATGGAACAACGTCGGCGAATGGAATCATTGTTCCATCCATAAGTGTTGAAAATTACACTAAATGTAAAAATGTTTGACTTATTTACCGGTTTTCTTTAAATAGTCATTACTAGCATATCATTTGGCTGATTTTATTGAATCTTAATATATACAAAACGAAGTAAAAGTTTGTTATTTTACAAATTTATCATTGTCTTATCTTTAAAACCATCGCATGAGCTACAACCAAATCGAGAAAGTGTTATTCTAACTTTACATGTAAAAGATAAGGCTCTGCTTTTTTAAAATAAAGTGTACTATTCAGCTTTTTCTCGAATTGGGTAAACTGCCATGCCATCTTGGGGTGTACATGTCTTTTAGGCCCATGACAAACGGCTTATCAACATCTGTAGCGCGTATCCGTGTTGTAACTAAATGAGCGTTAATTAGGCACCACCTGAAACTAAGGGCAATTTTACAACGTTTAGTTCAAACAGGCGATCATACTAGAATGCACATGTAAAGCACGTACTTCACCCAATATATAAAACGCAGTGGGTCGCAGGTTCATGTGCTGCGAACGCGCCTAATACTTAGGGGTATATATTTCAAAATTCCAGTATGTGCAGTCTGAACTGATATAAAAGATGACAGTACATGTATCTTTCCAGTAAAATCCTAATGCTCTTGCCTCCACATATCTGATGAAAATAAATGAATGGGACCTACTTTTGAAAGCAAATACTTTAATCCAATCATGTGTAATATTGTATCCCGGGCTGTTTAGTTGGGCTATCTGTCTCCTTAAACACAGAAGTTCCTCAGCGGGTCCACAACACTTTATTCGGCGTGAAATATACAATTACATGATAGTGCAGCAACGCACAGATAGCATCTCAGACGGGATCATCAGTCCACTTGCCTTGCCGTTGTATGAGGGTCCAGTCCCGTTGAAAACCAGAATTCTACATATATTCTCACTTACAGGCATCCTTGTATCGTATGTACAGTACATGTATGGTCAGTCCGCAGTATCCAGCACCTCATCCACAACACATGGCTTTGCTGATGGCTATGATAATAATGGTCAAACTGCACTGTAAAGATTTAGATATACTACTGTTACTTAACTTATAGTGAGTGAGTTTTGTTTTACGCCGCACTCAGCACTATTCCAGCTATATGGCTGCGGTCTGTAAATAATCGAGTCTGGACCAGACAATCTAGTGATCAACAGCATGAACATCGATCTGCGCAATTGAGAACCGATGACATGTGTCACCCAAGCCAGCGAGTCTGACCACCCGAATCCGTTAGTCGCCTCTTAAGACAAGACTGGGTTACTGAAGAACAATTCTATCCCGGACCTTCAAGGGTACTTAACTCAGGAATATAAAACGTATCTATACTCCCCTTTAAAACCTACATCCCGAAAAATTGCCAACGATAATTGTCAAAAACTCTGAGATTGATTTACTATACAGTGGCCTCTGTATAATCCGACATCTGAACTATCCGACAATCTGTGTATTCCGACATATTTTTGGGTCCCGGCAGCGTTCTTCTATATTATCATCATGTTAATATTGAATTATCTGACATCTGTACATTCCGAATTCCGACACCACTTTCTGGTTCCAATGACACTATCACGTTATACAATCCGACATCCTCTCCCCATATTACACTAAAATAGCCAATCAACCTGTCAAAGGCTACTATGGAGGACATTTTCATGAACATGTGAATATGATCGTGATTGGGTAGTCAGCATGGTATGTACATGTACATGTATGTACATTGTACTGAAGAGAATAAATGCCAATGATTTACATGTGTATGTAAATACAGATTTAGTTTTTTTCCCTTAATTTACCAAGAAAATAGCTATCAAACATTAATTTCATGAAACCAGTTACAGTGTATGGTACTGTTTGAAAAGTATTCGAGCAACGAGACAGTGAATTATCCGATACGCTGTATAATCCGACATGTTCCCCCGGTCCCAGTGAGTGTCGGATTATACAGCTTCCACTGTACCTACTGAAATTATTTTGGTGTGCAATGTATTGTTTACTTATTTATAGATAGAAGAAGAAAAGTATTCCACAACCTTTCGGAAAATACTGATATTTTCCTTTCTTGATAAGCAACCACCATTCTTAAAAATAAACCCTGCAGAGATCGATTTCCCATAAGATTAGGCAGATCGACCAGGCACCGAAAGAGCCCAAATCTATTCTGATGAACTCTTATAATCTTCAGAATTCTGGACAAGTATCACAGTTTGGAATATGTCATCTCTGATTGTGCTTTTGGATGAGCTATTTCAGTAGAATGGACGGTTTTACGAATGCGATTATCTCACATACGTTTTAGCAAAAAAAAATTATTCACTTCACTTGGATACACTTTGTATGAAACAATCCGTGGACATAGTTTTGTAATGATATTATATAAGAAAGGGCATGTCACTTTGTTTCAATTTCACTAGGAAATAGATATGTAACCCTCGACGAAACACAGTACACTTGAGTAAAACTATTTCCTTGTCATAATCACAGAACATTTTGGAGTATAATCCATTTTCTCTCAAATAAATTCATATTGAAATTGTTTGTATTTTTAGCAATATATTATTTCTCAATGTCATATACATCTTTTAGTAACCCTTTATATGTGGTGAAACTTTGTTTCACACCTTTGATATTCATGACAAAAATGTGGCGCTTGGCTAGTGTGATCATGTGGTTGAGCAAGGGGTCGCTATTGGCACAAACTAGTATATCTTGAGATGAGAGTACGAATGTTCTGTACAGGACACAATTAACAAAATTGGTGAATTCTTTCCAGAATAATCTAATGGTGGGACTTTCAATATATACATGATACATATTCTCACTTACGCCACATGATGTACATATGTCATTATCAACTAGTTTCATTTTAATGTATAAATAACTCTATGAATAAATTTGTATTGAAAATCCAAAAGCCTTGTGTCTTTAGTGGTTAGTCTATATTGCACAAATATGGTCTTCCAATCGATATGATCGTCTAATTCACTTTCCCATTTATTGCATACGTTTGGAAAATTGGATTTCGATATGATACTATCGTAAACTGATCTAGATCCTTTAGTAGGTTTAATAAGATCATTCCAAGGGGAACTTATCGATACCTTTGTTATGTTTGGGTGTCCAGCAGTTAGAATGACTTCTTTCCATTTTGGGGGAATACTGATGATGACACGATTTAGGTCAAGCACTGTGCCCTTAATATCAAATTTTGTTTTAAGTTCTGCAAATGAGAGTACCTCTTAGTCATTGAAAATGTCTTTAGTATTAACAATTCCTTGTTTGAACCAGTTACTGATTATTAAATATGTGTTGCGAAACTGGTGATTTAACCAGAGAAGTTGCCCAACAATGTCGTTTATGTTGATATAATTCACTACATATCCCTATATATATCTATGCCAGGCATCAAGTGCATCTTTATCTCACATACTTCCCGCTATCTTATTATTGAATCCTAAAAAATGAATCAACTTACCCGCTTTTCTACATATCGCAATATCGCAATGTCGCTGTATCGCCATATCGCGTCACCATATCGCCTTTTCGCGTTATCGTCATATCGCTGTGTCGCGTCGTTTTATCGCCATTTCGTGTCGTATTATCGCCATTTCGAGTCGTGTTATTGCAATGTCGTGTCGAGTTGTTGCCATTTCGTGTTGCGTTATCGCTATATCGTGTCTTGTTATCGTCATGTCGTGTCGTGATATCGCTATTTCGTTTTTTGTCTGTATCGCAATATCGCTATATCGTGTCGCCATATCGCAATATCGTGTCGTACTATAGCTTTGTCGCGATATCGCCTAGATTTCTTCAGGGCGATAAAGCGATGGCCCGAATGAGCCACCATACAAATACAGCTAGCTAGCTATTCAAGTAATAATATTGAATAGAACCTCACCCTGCCTACATACAATGGCCTCACACAGCTGGTGTTTCGTGCTCTACCTCGCTCGGAGGCTGTACAGCAATTGATTATATATCCATGGAAATTTAAGCCGGGTTTCCAAGTGCGCGCAGTGCGTGATGCGTAATGCGTATACAACACTTTATACTAAAGTATAGAGCGGGTGGGTGTGCACTCAAGTGTAACGGCTGGTTCATTTGCAGATGCCCTCACGGATCATTGTGTGTGTATATATAGAGATGTAGGGTTTTGTAAATACATGATCATTTTTTGTGTATAACATTTTGCAATCAACAGACATCATAACATGTCATGTGTTCAAGTATCACACCTGCCTGTCTGTGTAATTACATAATGTGACAGAGACAGAACTCGGGCCATAAATCAATGCATTTTGTTTATGGTGTATAGCCTGATTGGTGTTAAGTTCAAATTGCATGTGGTCAGTGATCGCAGTTGTGTATTGAATATTGTCATTAGCAGACAGGCAGGCAGACACACAGGTGTCAATAAAACAAGACATTGAGTTTTGTCTGTGACAACGACATATCTATATCACAGTTAGAAATTCTGTCAACGCTAAATAATGACATTGCTTTTAAGTATCGAACTGAGAAAGTGACTCGGTAAGAAGAACGTGTGGTGAAATAGACAAATGAAATTATATAAGCAGTTAATTTACTGTCTTAACATATAAAAAGCTCGCGCCTGTGAGATATCAACAAAACATTAGAAAAATAGCTCACACCAAAGCCTTCACCGAGTATTCACCGGACAACCCGCTTCCAAGCTGCGCGAACCTATTTCACTGCGCACGTGCTATGAGCGCAGCCCAGCTGTTGAAACCAGTTTTCCCCCGAAAAGTCGGGGGAAAATTAGCGAAACGTTTGAACTCCGATTTCGCGCGTTTTTTTTCATCGCGTTATTTTTCAACTTTATAAGTTGAATTTGCAGTTTTGACGATTTGTTTCGGTAAGTCCATACCGAAAGGTATCAGAATCTGCAAAGTTGTGTTTTACGTTGCATGTGACCTTTAAATACCAATCCAGCCAACCCTGACACCCCAGCTGTTATTTCGATGACTAGCACTATGGGTGCGGCTACGATGGTGGCCAACAACCCCACACCTACCGCCTCTAGCCCCATGCTGGTTGTCATAAGGGCGGTATCAACCCCATCCACGACATTGAAAGCCCTATGGTACTTCTTGTACAATGCTGCCCGTGTGTCGCGGTCTTGTTCTAGTTGGCGTTTTACGTCACATAACTGTTTCAACTGAAACCCGTCTACGGTTTCCAGTGTCTTCTCTACTTCTTCTAGGACTGGGTACAGCCCCATCCTGTGCGTATAATATATACTACAAGATATTTTTTAATTGGGCTTTATTTAATAGGCTTATAAGGCCTACGTGTTCGTGCAGGCGAATAGTGGAAAGGTAACTTTTGTTCTATACTAACTACATGGTCTCTTATTAAGGGTGGCAGCAACCCCAGTGAGGGGTCCGAGCTCCGTCGTATGACAATACGACAATGGCGGTCCGTAAATTGAATGTGGCAATCTTATTTCCACCCCAGGTAGAAGGTGCCAGAAGGGATTCAACAACTCATCAATGTCGTTGAAAAAGAGTTCTATGATGAATGTGGAGCCTGGGGGCATAACCATAGAATATAATAATTGCATGCTTGTAATGCGCTGTTTTCCATGTACAACATGCTCAAAGCGCAAGACATAGATGTACATACAGACAGACTATAGGAGAGAATAAAAGATTAGAGAGATGCATGGAAACAATGCAATGAATTATCGTTTACACTCATAAGCTAATCTGCAAAAGTGAGTCTTTAGTAAAGATTTAAAATTAGAAAGTTCTGTACAGTCACGTAGATATTGAGGTAGTTGATTCCAGGCTGTAGAGGCTGCATACGAAAAGGACCTTTCACCATACGTAGAAGTCCTAACAGTGGGGATAACGAGGAAACGTTTATCCTGTGAACGGAGAGAGCGACATGGGCGGTGCTGTGTGAGGGACTGGGCCAGATACGAAGGGGCAGATCCAGACAGACAGCGGAAATTTAGGCACAGAAGCTTGAATTGAATCCTATAGTGAATGGGCAGCCAGTGTAAAGAATGTAGGAGTTTCAGAGTGTCATCAGATTTACGTGACTGGGTCACTATACGTGCAGCAGCGTTTTGCACACGATGAAGTTTCCTTATCTGTGTCTTAATGCACCAGCGAGAAGAGAGTTACAGTAATCAATCCTGCTCATAACTAGAGACAGGACAAGAGTGGTGGCAGATTCGGTGGTGAGATATGGTCGGATATGTCCAATAGTACGCAACTGAGCAAAGCAGCTCTGGACTAGATGGGAAACGTGATCATCCAGTGACACATCTGAGTCGATAATCACACCAAGGTCTTTGACCTTGTTAGCGATTTGGATGTTTGTATTATCAAACCTAAAACATGTAAGACCAGACTGTGATCTCCTTTTCTGCGGCCCTAGGACAATGCATTCCGTCTTGTCACTCTTCAGTTTTAGTTTGTTGTAATGCATCCACGCCTTGATATCTTCACAACAAGTGCTCAGTTCACTCAAAGCCCTGTGCGCCTGAAGTGGCGTATAGTAGGCCAGCGTATAATCGAAATGATAAACGTGTTCTACTTGATGCAATTAACATGTATTCCGGGCGATTTGGTATTTGGGAAACTCTTATACTCTGAATGTCGGGGTGGGGGTGGGGGTGGGGGGGTGGTGGTGTGGGGTTTTGAAACGCCCGAGCAAGATACCGTTGTTCTTATTTTCGGTGATATAACTAGTGATTGGAACCACCACCCTGGGAAAAGAGACGTAAGGTGGGGTGAGAGTCATGTTGATCAACCATTTGGGCTCTCTAAAGTCTTCGAGTGTGATGTTGGGCCGATGATCGGGCATTGCCGCCCTCCTATACACGTTGTCTTTCAAGTGTAGGACGTACAAGGCGTCTCCCTCGCCGGGCAGATCGAACCCTTCCATGTCTCCTAGGTCGTTAAGCGTGGCGTTGGGCCGATGATGATTGGACATTGCTATAATACTATTACAAGATAGTTTCCAATTGTTTTTCTGATAACTTCTCAGGGGTGCACTTCACCCCCATGAAGTATATGTTGTCGGGTAGGAAGATCTTGGTGAGCGATATCTTGTCTTCCACGGTCACAGTGACCCCCTGCAGACTGGTGTGGGAGTCGACACCCACCCGCACGTAAACAGTGCAAACCTGATACTGGTGTTGTTTCCCCCACCGGAGTTTGATCCCCTTCACGACTTCGACTTCGCGCTGTGGTTCACCTAGGTAAACTTGGATGACCAGCATGGAGTTCGCCGGTAGACTCTCCATGATGTTGGCCACGTCTTCGAATTCAGACACCAACTGCAATGCCACGTTTTGCATCCCGGGCTTGCTCGACAGCATGTGGGCTGCCATACTGGAGAGTGGGCTGATGATTACACTACGTCTCTGAGTCGGGATGTAAGCCACGAGCAGGGTTCCGTTGTTCACGACTTTGTTTAGGTAGTTGTCTTTGTTCTCCGTGAACACGTAGGGGGGAGCCGAGACTAATGTTGAGAAACCAGTCGACTTGAGCGGGTAACAACACCCACTTGTCGTCGTTGGTGAAGACGAGGGTATACTGCTTGTTTCTAACGACGGTTGTGCTCTCAACATCTTCTAAGTCGAACAGTTTGCCTCCGAACGATGGGTATACCGACCATCTATCATCACCGATGCGGACTAGGTCGAACCGAGTGTTGAGGGCCGCTCCTGAGGTATCTACTATATCATCTAGGGTTCTACTGATGGAGGGGACTTCAGCGCGCTTGTAAATGCTGTTTTTTAAGCTGCAAGGTGTATAGTTTACCATCTACTCCGGGGTCGTCGAATCCTCGTGTGTCCCCGAGGTCAGAGATCCCCACACTGACGCATATTTTCAACTTCATTCCGGGACCTTGTGCGCTAGTCATTTTATGTGCAGCGTTATGCTGAGGTATCCTATATTCACAGGATTATGCTTTATATCTAACACTGATATTACCAACTCAGGGATGGTGCCCTGAGTTAACCTCTTGTACTGCCGCGGTGAAAACGACTCGGTTCTGCCGTCGTTGTATTTCTCCGTGTCACCGGTACGGCTCTCAGTATCGTGGAAGGGTGGTCACCTTGAATGTTGTCTGTTGTGCTCAACTGACCGAGATGAATGCACAGCTCTCGGTATGGTACTAGGTCGGGTAACTTCGTGCCTGTGACGATAGTTGTGGGTTTTATCTCATCCGGCAGCATTCCGAGTGTCCTCGCCAATGGTTGGCCGAGCCTCAAGGGGTTTATTCCGTTGTTGGTTAAAACCACTGTGCCGTTTGAGTCGTCCATCTTGAGTTCGGCTCCCAAGGGTTTGAAGACCTGATCACTTAGCGAGCACATACTGTAGTAGCCTTCGATTATCTGGGTACGGGCGCCACTGACGAACAGCTTATTGTTGCTGGTGTTGATGTTGGTCCATCACGGTAGGTAGGTGATATTGCAGTGTGCGACTTCGAGTTGGGCCGACGTGTTATCGATCGCGTGCATCAGCGCCGTTTTACCAGGCCGTGCTGGGTGATAGGCTTGAATACGAGCTCACGTTTAACGTTTAACTCCGTGGAGTTTGACATGGTCACTAGGACGGAGCTGGCCAGGCAGGTTCGAAACCAGTACTCAGGGAAGGTGGCCATTCTGTACGACCGCATACTGCGGCATAGAACGATCGTACGGGATAAGAGCGACACACTTTGGAACATCAACCTAAAAGTGCCGACGCGATCGATAAAAGGCATCCTGATCATCAACGTGGAGGATTACGAGCCCTTCCAAAGGGACAGCGAGAAGTTTTTCAACCTGAGATTGAAAAGGTGGAAGTGACCATCGAGGGCGTGCCCAACCAGCTGTTCAGCGCCGGTATGAGAGCACACCAGCAGTGGGACGAGATAATGAAACTACCGACCCGACACCAACACGTCATCAAGGACCTGGACCTATCCTCCCTGCAGATCGGTGAATACCTGACCACCAAGTACGCGCTATGGTTGGACATGCGATCCACGGACGATGATCAATTGAGGGGGTAACCATCCAGATTACCAAGAAGGCTCAACCCGCGGGCAAGTTGAAATTATATCTGTACGTGATTATGGACGCGCAACTTTATATAGAGAATGGGAGATTCGTGCAAGCCATCTATTGATCTACCCCGCGACCCGCACTGCTCCATAGTGTGTGGGCAGACGGGCTGTGGGAAGACCGTTTTCGTGTTGGATATGCTGGAGGGGTACTACCGGGATGTGTTTGATAACATCGTTATCATATGTGCCCTACTTTGCACATGAATAGAACGTACACGGAAAGACCTTGGGTGATGACGGACCCGGACGTATATAGAGTCGACCCGGAAACACGTCTGCAGGACTGGTTGAAGGCTTATCACGGGAAATTTAAAGGGGAGTCGACGCTGTTCATCGTGGACGACTGCAGCGCTAACAAGGAGATAACAAAAAAGACAGACATGCTATCGTATTTAGCCTTCTCCGGCCGACACGCAAAGCACAGCGTTTGGGTGCTGACGCAGAAGTTCAACTCGGTACTGAAAGACCTCAGGGAACAGACGCGATGGGTAGCCTTATATATAAAAAGGCAGCTGGCCGAGACGAAGCATGTTAAGCTCGTGCTCAAGACCGACCAACCCATGGGCTATAGGGTGTTTTAGCTTAGCAATGCTAAGCAATGTCTTAGCAATTGAAAGTTACTATTCTATATGGTTTGTGAAGTGCTCATCGCGTGCAATTTAACCTTCATCTCGCTGTGTTTCGCCTGTATCGGTTTTTATATCATTAGAGTTAAGAATCACTTGTTATATTATAGGATGGAGTGCGACGACCTGCTCGAACAACAGTTGGTGGAGGGGGATAATCGACCGATGACGACAAACGAGAGAAACTAATGGCGCTGGCGGTCGTCGGCAAGGCTAAACAATACTTTGGGGACTATGCTCCAGATAAAATCCAGAAACTACCCGCCGCCGAGGTCGATAAGCTGTACGCGAGATACGAGTCCAGGCTCGGGGCCGAGATGACGAAGACTATATGCTCGACAATGGCGCAGATCTACAACGGCATTGCGGCGTATGTCCTCCCCATTCCCCCAGAACGACGGCTTTACCTGTGGGAGGACCTCAAGAAGGACCCCTTTATCCAACACGCTTTGAGCGCCGTCAGCTGCCTGCTGTACCATAAATACGGTATGCTCTTAGCCCCAGTGACGGCAGCGATCATCACGGCGAAGCATTGCCAATTTAAGGAGGGGAAAAATAATAGTAATGGTATACAAGATGGATCAAGAAGTGACTCCGACCCCAATAGAGGAAACACCAATAGGGGGGAACCCCCTACAGGAGGGAACCCCTACAGTAACCAAGAAGAAGAACCCAAAGAGAGTCGCTGCCGGCAGAAAAGGAGGCTTAGCCAAGCAACATAAGAGTAACTACACTCTGTGGGTTGCAGGCGCTGCTGCTGCGGCTCTCTCATTATTCATGTTACATAATAAACGCCCAGCACCCCCGGCACCACAACCCCAATTAGAGGTCAACCCCCATATTATGTTATAAATATATATTTCTATATCATATACATCATGTCTGAGGGGAAAACGTTCGTTAACGAAGCATACCACGCCACCGTGGTCGCCGGCCTAGCCATAGGGTACGCTCGGTTGACCAAGATGGTCCTCAAACAACCGACTATCAAGCTCGACTTTGACCTGCAGGATATTGGCATGCTCATCATGAATTTGGGCATGGCTATGGCCACCAAGGATATCCTCGTGAAGCCAGGGATCATACCGGGGAATATTTTGAAGTAAGTATATAAACATATATAGGATGGCTACGATCGCTATGATGGTCGGTGGGGGTTTAGTCAACGCCCTGGCATTTTCCGAGAGTAATTACCTGTTCTCGAACCTACGGGGGTCGGACGAGGTACAAAAACGGCACGATATAGTCGTGGAGCAATTACAAGCAGCGCAAGCCGAGTACGCGAAGAAACGTATGCAGAGGGTCGATTGCATTAACGAACGACTCCAGCGTGAGAACCACGACGACGCAGTGAGAGAATACTACCTACTAACCGGCAAACAGCTCGAACCACTCCATGAGCCCACACTTGCTCAGTACTACGCACCATCCCCGGGGCAAAAGGACCGAGAACTGACCTTCGTCGTGCTGGGTTTAGCAGCGACTGCGTTGATTGTAAAGCGATTAAACTAAGTCCCCATATGAGTATACCAAAGATGAGACCTGCGATTTTTCAGGAATAACTTTTATTGTTCCCAATGGAAAACGCCGTAACCAGTTTATAGCTTTATTAATAGCAGCTAACACAAACCAAAGCCAAGGAATCGAAGCCCCAAACAACATTCACAAGGACCGCTAATTAGCAAACGATCAGCCAACATATAATCTTAGCTAATTATTATTATATATTTATATACTATCCCACAAAAGAAACGCATAGGCATTTTGTATTTTAAAAAATCTATTAATTACCTATTGTGTTTAAACAATCGTCAAAATTGTAACAAAAGTGTTGATAACATAATTTTACACAATTGTAAGTTTACACAATTGCACAAGTAAAAAATCGACGTTCACTGAAAATGTTGATTAAAAAGCATCGCCAAAACGCAACAGGAATCACCTTCCAGTTGAAACTGTGCAGCAAAGAGCATGCACTGTCTGGGTATAAAAGTCCAGATTACTTTCGGAAATCGACATTCGTTTTGAAGGCGTTTCAAGGTCAAATCGCTACGCCACGTATTGACGCTGCGACACGGATCATCGCCATTGAAAGAATGCACGCTGGAGAGTATCAATCTGAATGCTAGTCTGAACACGATGTCACGGCTTGCAGCTCGTTACAACCAAACAGGTATAACAATTGACCCTCCCCGTACAGGCAGACCTCGAGTCACCACTGCAGCTCCAGATCGGTACATCCGGGTACTACATTTGCATGATCGTACTGCCACGGGTGAGAGCACAGCAGCCAGGGTGCCTCGACTTCGGAGAATATTCGGTCAAACTGTACGAACAGGTTGAGAGAGATTGGACTGACAGCCAGGAGTCCCGACGTCGGGACCGTGCTACGTCTCACCATCGCGCTCAACGTCTCTGTTATCTAAAATTATCCACTTGGTTGTATAGACATTTCCTTCCTCTAAACTGATGCAAAAATTCATTTCCTAAAGTCTATTTGTGGTCGAGTTATACATATTTGAAAATACAACATTTTCGTAACAGATATCTCGGTTATGCGTTGTTTTGAATAGTACATGTATCTATTTGTATAGCGCCAATATCCATATTACCTGCTCAAGGGCGCTTTTGTTTTTCCCTCGATCATTGGGTGTCAATCGCAAACGGCACATCAATCAATCTCAACTTCCTGGGGATCATACAACTCTTGCAGCCACTAGGCGCACCGAGTTAATGTGGCTTTCCTATCGAGTTAATATGGCTTACGAGGTACCCATTTACAGCTGGGTGGACTGGGACACATAGTCACAGTACTTTGTAAGTTTACTGCACGTTGCTGTACCCCAAACTAGGTGTTTGCACGTATTCATGTGGCCACCATCTGGTCATGTACCAAAGAGCCTGTACGCAAAGTTGACTCCACGGTTTTCACACCAAGCTAGTCACAAGTGGGCTCGACCCCGGCATCTCAAGTTCACTGGCGCCTAAGACACCATGCCCACTTCTGAATACTGCCTATAAACTTCTTTCATCTGTTATTTGAAAAGGCACTTGATTCTGTTCCCTGGTCATTTATGAATAAGACATTATCATTTTTTGGATTTGGAGAGGACATTAGCAAGTGGTTCAATATTCTGTATAATGATGCCAGATCTTGTTTGATTATAAAAGGTACATTGTCTCCTTGGTTTGCTGTTGAACGAGGATGTAGACAAGGCGATCCTCTTTCTCCGTGTATCTTCATCCTTTGTGTCGAGATCCTGGCTGGTCTTATAAAGAAGAATAGTGATATTAAAGGAATTACAGTTAATGAGGAGGAGACCAAAACACACTACGGGCTACACAAAACAGTGGTTGTCGGACGAAAATGTTCAAGTTTCAAGCCCAGCTACAGCCAGATGTTGACCCTAATGAGAATGTGTGGGGACTAATGAAGGGCAGAATAAACCAAAACGGACTTAGAAAAGATACACTGAAAAGATACTTAGTCTGTAAGAGCATCAATATCTAAACATATTCATTTAAGTAAAATTTCTATAGTTTATATGCATGTATTAGATATTTGCCGAAACCACGTTCTCAATAATTTCTGGGAATACTACCGGTATTTCCCGTATTTAATCAATCAATCTTTATTTCATACTGAAAGGCCACAGGCCTGTAGTACATTGTTTAATCATGTGCGGGTAGTAGAGCATTCTTTCGGAGAATAAAAGCTTTATGGATATATATGGACAATCTTTCTATATGTGTTTTACTGGAATTATTCATCAATGATATAAACTTATGCATTTCAGGATGTACATAACAATATTTCTTTATATATCTATTTCTTAACGATAAGTATGCTGGGCAAACACATAAAAAGTGAAACTCATCTTCGACCTCGTGTAAGTTGCACATTTGGCAGATTCTACTTTCTTTCTCCATACCTTGGTATCTCCCGGTTTCAACATATAAATGGGCTTGATAACGGGATACTTTCCCGTTATTAAGCCCATGGGCCTAAAATAAGATTTCAAATTTTATTGTTTAGAGTGACGTCCCTTTGCAACAGCACATGGCGAACTTCAGCATATATAACGTTTGTAGTGCACGTTTGTATTGCAGTTACTGAGTTTTCATGTTTAAATGGAGTCCCAAGAGAGGTCAGGTACTCTATACCCATATAGACAATCTCAATCCATATGACTCACGAGGAGTCGCAATAAAATATGATAATAACATAGGACACATTCCTCAAGAACAGTAAAGTATGTAAATATAAAAGTGGGGATGTCATTCAAGTTCAGGTTTCAGACAATTCTTGGATGATTGTCTAAGGTTCTGGTTTCTGTATTATTCCGTTTATATTAAAGTTCATTCCATTTTATCGTGTCTTAGAATCATTTTCTTCAGTAACAAGCATTTCCCGAATTTAAGCCCTGGGCTTAATTATGGGTTTTTTATTTGTGAACGAGAAGAGTCATTTTCCGTTATTAGCCCAGGTAAGTCACATTCTTCAAAAAGCCCCCAGACAGACACCTAACCTCACCCAAGCTGAGAAACAAGCCGCCAAAGAACTCAAAGAAGACCCAAATATTACCATGGTCCCAGCCGACAAGTCGGAATTTCACTCCCTGGTCAACAAGATGCTTACAGACCCCACCACTTACAGAAAACTCAAGAAAGACCCCACCAGCACACTCCAACAAGAACACAAGTCCACACTGAGACGCCTGAAAGACACCTTTGAGATCACCACCCAACAGCACCACAAACGTTCTGTCTCCCATCCACAGCCCCCCTACGTCCGTGATCAAGATCAATAAAGACCCTATAAAGGCCAGACTGCTTGTATGTTCAAGGGACACAGGTTTCTACAACACCGCCCAGCACCTCGCCAAAATACTCTCCCCTCTTGGTAAAACTGCTAAATCCTACATATCAGACCAGACTCGACAGACTTCTGTCAAAAGATAACCAGCATAACTGAACCTGACCAGATCAGTAGCTATGATGTTGTTGACCTATACACAAATGTCCCCAACGATGAAGCCCTGCAAATCCTCCGTCAGCGCATATCCAGTATGGACCAACCCCTTGACACCAACCTCTCCATAGATTCCATCATCAGCCTCACTAAATCTTGTATAACGTCTACCTACTTCACCTTGGGAGACAACATTTTCGAACAGATCCACGGCCACCCCATGGGGTCCCCTCTCTCCCCCATTATCACAGAAATCTACATGACCCATTTTGAAGAGCAAGCCCTGGCCTCCTCCCCCATCCAACCTGTCTGCTGGTATAGGAAGGTGGATGGCACCTTTGTCATCCTCAGGAAAGACCAGGATCCCACCTCACTACTACAGCACCTCAACACCCAACATCCTCGAATTAAGTTTTCGATGGAAACAAAGAGAGACAGCACACTCCCCTTCCTAGATGCCCATGTATCCAATGACCCCTGCAAGAAGATCCAAACCAAGGTCTACAGAAACCCCACCCACTCCGACTAGTATATTCATTTCAACTCAAACCACCCCCCGAAAACAAAGTCTGGTGTCATCTCAACCCTGACCAAGCGTGCCAAGAACATTTGCTCCAGCAGCCATGACCTAGAACATGAGCTGAACCACCTGCAACATGTCTTCACAAGCCTCAACCAGTATCCCACCAACTTAGTCAAGAGGACCATCTCCACCACCCTCCATGACAAACCCAAACTGACCAAGCCTGAATCCGTCCCCATCAAAATCACCCTACCCTACATCGGCAAGACCTCCCATCAAATCAGCAGACTACTAAAGCACCAAGCAGGCATCGACATCATCTTCACTGGCTCTGCAACCCTCAGGACCATCCTCCAAGCCAATGACCGCAACCTTCCCTCCAAAAAGCAGCCCCCCAAAGGAGTGATCTACAAGATTAGTTGTGAATGTGGTGACTTCTGTATTGGTGAAACCTCCCGTCCCGTTGAAAACCGCATTAAAGAACATAAAACCTCAACAGCAAAATCAGACAGCAAATCAGCCCTCTCCGATCACCAACAGAAATTCCCTACCCACCAAATCATGTTTGTCAAATCTGAAATCCTATCAACCAAAAATCACAAAGTAAACTCTTGGAAGCCATCGAAATCCGCCGCCACGAACCTTTGATCAACAGAGACCAAGGATACTACAATACCATCGGCCTATGAAGAACTAATCAAACTATAGACGCTATAAGCATCCAATCAGCTTGTTATTACAACTTAATCCCCCTTGTTTATTGGCTTCGTTCCCAGTCTCATTTGTTGTTCTTAGTCCCCCACTGGCCTCTCATAATTATGTACCAGTTGTTATTCAATTACATGTTTTTAATGTTAATCTGCTGTTGTCAAAACATACTGTGTATATATACTCCTCTACATCACTTTTAGCTTGATAACGATGTAAGAATCTACATCGAAACGTCGCTCTATGCAATAAATAAGAAGTTGTCATCCATAAAGTTGTATGTTTCATTCACTTGCCAGTCTAACACACGAATGTGGGATACATAAACAAATAGAACTAAAAGAGAAATGCGCCTTGTTTGTGAACTACACAAATTAATCTGTTATATAACGTACGTTTCAAATCCAGTTGCTTTCCCCTGTTAAATTGTTTTCGTCAAGTAAATACTATGGTAGCAACAAAGGCTTTAGACCAACAGACAATTGTAAATTCCAAGTTTAAAACGATAAAACAATGAGAACTAACAAGGCTTTTTGCCAAATACAAGAGGTTTTCAGACGGTAACGGACATTTCACTTGTAATTTTCAAACTTCTCGATTTAATCATTATTTCACCAGCTAAACTCGACTTCGAATCGAAACTTGTGATTCTGACAGTCCAAGTAAGTTACAGAAACATAATTAGCCTTACAAGATTTGTTAATCATTCTTGAAAAGAAAAAGGCATTAACATACATTTCATTGTTAAAATTACTCTCGGATTTTAACTTTTGTACACTGTATTACTGTATATAGCAGTTTTGAAATGATGTGAATTTGTGAACATCCTAAAAGAAATGACTACCACCTATATATCTGACAGACAAATGAGTGTGATAGATAGCTAATTTGGCTGTAAAGGAATCGCAATGTGAGGGTAGCGTACATTTCTGCAAACGTTGGGACATAGAGGAACTGAAGTCTGACTTTGCAAGAAATTCATCAAGATTTAGAACAGTTGCTTGTATGTGAAGTGTGCATGATGTTAATAAAGGTAAACAGACCTATCAACTTTGAATGCATCTGCAATAAGACCAGATCATAGTGAAGGTTGGGGAAATAACGTACATTTCATTTTCACATACTCAAAGCCTTATTTCAGAATGACTATTGTACTTGGGAAGCTGAATCTTTTGGTACAAGTTGCATGGATCAAACCCTTTATTTACTACACACATCATGCAAAATAAGTTTATGTTTTCACATATGACAGTGGGACTTCATTTGGACCTGCTGATTGGTTTTCAGTGTAAAGCAATAAATATATAAAATATGAGTCCAGATATTTCTATTTAAAGGAGTTAAATATTGTGCTGACATTTCACTTCATTGAAGATATTTTAGTCTGCCAATTCTCGGGTCATTCATGTTTGTTTTCGTCTGATAGGCACAGCAGAATAACTGCAATTCCGAAATATAGTTGCAGGCAACGACGAGGTCTCCTTGGCTTTACTTGTATCTATTGTATCTGAGGGCTAGATATCATCGTCCAAAACGGAGCCAGAACACGTGTTTTGACAGGCGACCGGGTCTTCCAAATACAGCCGGGGTCACGGGGTTGATGTACCTTTTAAGTAGTTCCGGAGAAGAAATAGTTCCCTCTTTAAAAGGCTGTATCTCAGTTGTTCTTGGGTCTACGTTCAAAACAATTAGTGTTCTGGAATCACCAGAACATCATCTACGATATTGGCACATTTGCACATTTTGGGAGCAAACTACTCAGAAAAGTGCTGAAAAACATGGCCAAAAACTGAAAACAAAAATAACTGCCAAACGGTACATTTTAGCGACTTGATCCGTCCAGGCAAAATTGTTGGGAATTCGATTGTGCATCCGTACAAGAAATTTGGAAGTGTTGGAACAATTAGTTCTTAAGATATTTGCTGTCAAACGTTGACATTTTGGAATTAATTTTGATTTATCTCCCCTTTGCTATTGGGCCAAGAGCCGAGAGATTTTTAAGGGGAATATCTACACCTCGGTGCGCATCTGTGTGATTTTTGGTAAGCGATTCGGAGCATTGGTTTAGGAGTTATGTTTGGTACAAAAATCGGCGGATTAATAAATAATAATAATAATAATCCGAACGATTACAATAGGTCTCCTGCCTAGAGGCAAGGAGCCCTAATAATACTCACCATTTCAATGTGACATCTAGATAAGGTCTTAGGTGCAGAGTGTCCTATCTCCATGTCACGTCACAAAATCGAGCCTTTCAATTAGTTAGTGACATAGAACACTCTAGAACTGAATAGCTGTTTTATTTAAACCATGGTTTAACAATGAATGTAAGAAAGCTGAAACATATTTTAGACCACATCCTATAGTTCACAAGTTAGATAAAGTTAACATTTTAAATGCCAAGGCTCGACGTGCGTTCAAACAAAATAAGCGTCAGTCTTGGAGAAACTATGTTTCCAAGATAAATTCCCGGACACCGATTTCAAAGGTGTGGAGCATGGTTCACAGAATAAAGGACAAAGGTTCCAAATCTGCTGTTCACCATCCGAAGGATGATGAGAACATGACTGGTAAAGCTGACATTGCAAATAAACATGGTGAAACCCCCGCCAAGCATTCGTCACCATCCAGTTATGTCCCTGAGTTTCAGAAATACCACAAACAACAGGAGAAGAAAAGAATTAATTTCAACTCGCACAATGGTGAGGACTGTAACGAATCTTTTTCGTTACATGAGCTACATACCACCCTTGAGCAAGCTCAAGGTACAGCAACAAGACCTGATGACATACATTATCAGCTCTTGAAACATTTACCTGCATCATGTTTAGAAACACTTCTAAATATTTTTGATACAATACGGACTTCAGGGAATTTCCCAACTTCGTGACGTATTGCCATTGGAATCCCTATTCCAAAACCTGGCCGGCATCATACTGACCAGTCTATTTACCAATCACTTTAACGAGTTGTGTCTGTAAAACCATGAAACGAGTGGTTAACAATAGATTATAGGTATCTTGAAACAAATAACTTTATAACAAATATTCCATGTGGTTTCAGGAAAATCGTACGATTGATCATTTGGTACGTTTAGAATCCTACCAGGCGATAGTTTTATTTTCACAGCAGAAGCAAATGCCATATTAACAGCGCTTAAATATATTAAACATCATCCTAAATATAAACTATAAATAATATTTTCAGACTCTCTTTCTTGCCTTCAGGCTATAAATAATCTCTCTTGCAAACATCCACTTTTAATCAGTTTAATTGAGTTATATACTGAGCTGTGACACAAATCTGTGACACCACTTCTCATTCCTTACTCTGATTACAAAGCTATCATTCGATCGTACCATTCGTGATCTCATGCAGAAGAAGTGGGATACTGTTTTTAAGTAGAAAAAATCGTAGTACCATTGATCTCGTTTGGTACGTTTAGAATCCTTTAATTTACAACATGCGATATCGATATTCTTTGATCTCGAGAAAGCATACGATACCACCTGGAAGCATGGCATTTTGAAGGATTTTCTTGACTTCGGTTTGAGGGGTCGTTTTCCCCTCTTTTTTATCTCACAGTTTTTAGCAGACAGTCAATTTCAAGTCCGAGTAGGTTCAACCCTGTCTGACCATTACACTCAGGATCAGGGAGTCCCACTAGACAGTATTTTGTCTGTCACCTTATTTAGTAGCAAGATCAACAGTTTATCCATGGTTTGAAATGATTCAATCGGTGGATCACTTTTTTGTGGATGATTTTAATATTTCTTGACGTGGTAAATGTATGAATAATATTGAACGGCAATTGCAATTATGTTTAAACAAATAAATAAATGGTGTCTTGAAAACGGCTTTAAATTTTCTAAGTCAAAAACTAATTGCATACCCTTCTGTAGAAACTATATTTAAATTTGTGGCTCTGAAATTGCTAATAGCTGAAGGGATGGTTTAAATCCAGCTAAAGTCCATGCAGGAAGCAAATGTATTGTAAGTTCCCATGGTCCTAGTGTGGTGATCTACCTTCAGATGTGGGCAATCTATAGCCTGTTTTATATATTGTATTTTTTTTTATTCTGTATTTTAGAGTTCATTACTAGCTTTAAATTGAAATCTGTGATAAAGTAGTTATTTTACTGTCCTTCGTTGACAGGGTTTTAGAATTTACCTATATTTATTATGAAATTATAACTTGTTTTTAGTCAAGATATGGCTGAAATATCAAAATCTTAACTCACTCACCCTTTTTGAAAGGTAAAGTTCGTTTCCCGAGCATAATTCGGAAAATATTTGACCAAATTTGCTATACTGCCCCTCCATATCATGTAGATCTCTATGTGCCTTTTGGGGGTTTTAACTTACAATTTTATTTTATTTTTTCTGTTTCAATGGCAACAAATTTGGACTTGGCCTTTTTGAAAGGTAGGGTTTGTGTTCGGACCATAACTCTAAAACCACTTCACCCATCTTCACCAAATGTTGTATACTTAAGACTTAAACAAACATAATTACATACTATCAATAATTCGTATCATTTTCATACTTAGAGATTTTGAAATTGAAGGAATCAAATGAATTGTTTGAGGTCCCAAACTGTGAATTTTTGGGAAGGGGGAGGCATCTGTTTTTACGAATAAAATCACTTTCTAGTTAACGTTCAGATACACTCGTGTTTGTTATTGTATAAGAGAAACCTGGATATCACCACTTTAACGTGAATAAAACGTTAGTAATGCCGAACAAAGTTTTATAGTATGTAATTCAAGGACATTTTAGCAAGTATATGAATATACTTGTGTTGTAGTCACTCCGCTGCTGCTAGGTGGGGTCACACAGGTGATTGCAGGGACCACACGTGCAGTAGAGGTCTCAAGTCGGATGGACTGAGATGACGGTGGTGGTCAATTGGATGAACTGAGTGGTCAAAGGGGGAAATGATGGACTGTCGCTTTACTGAAGTGCTGTGCTATCACGACGATTATTGCACTGGACTGGTGAATTGGAGACCGCTGCATACAGTGAACTGAAATTGCGTCTTAATGATTAACTAAAATTGTGTTAGTTATATAAGTTATTAAAAAGGAAGCATCAAAATATATTTGTCATGAAATAGGTGTGTGTGTGCGCGAGTGCGGTGCGATTGTTGTGACAAATATGAGGGTATAGAGGGGTGTTACGACGTAAATTGTAATAAAAACGCAAATTGTAATACTTGCAGCAAATTGTAATAAACTTGACGTAAATTGTAATAAAAACGTAAATTGTAATAAAATTTGACGTAAATTGTAATACGCAAATTGTAATAAAAATTGACGTAAATTGTAATAATTTTCGTTGCGGTAAAATGTAATAAATATTTACGTAAATTGTAATAACAGTTTTAATCACTCGTAAATACGCGGGTGTTTGTTTTTCGTTGCATTTCATACATCAAATAAGCTTGTTAGGGCGATAACCCAAGAAAGAAATGATGGATTTTGTTCAAATTTGGTACCAAGGTATATTGGCGAGATTCACCAGCACAAGTGAAATGGAGTGACCTTGAGATAATTTTCAAGGTCACAGCAAAAATGTGAGGGTTTTGCCAATATAAAGATTGTTAGCGCGATAACCCAAGAATGAATTGACAAGTCTTAGCTAAATGACGAAAATGATATTCGTCCTGATATATATCGATATAAACTGTCCTCTGTATCATGTCTTTTCGCAAATATCTATATACTATATAAACTGAGGGGCAAAAGAAACGTCCCCGATCATTTTTGTATCATAAAATGATACAAACACGTGCAATTCAATGTTGAAATGTTTGATATAATTTTTGAACATATTATGCAGACTGTCATTACAGAACAATTGAAACAATTTGCTGTAAGTAGAGTTTTTGTGACGTTTTTCACTGGAGGTTCAAATGTCCGGTTTTCGATCATGACAACACATGCACATCAGTACTGACAGAGTGTCTTTGAGTGTCCAACTCCTCAGTAGCGAGTGTGTCCACCTCTTGCAGCGATACATGCTGCCACACGACGTCGTGCAGAGTGCACAAGACGTCTGATCACGTGATGTGGGATGCGACGCCATTCTTCCTGTAGAGCTTGAGCCAAAGCGTTTCTTGTCTGTGGGGATGTTGACGTTGCTTAACCTGACGGCCGAGATGATCCCATAGGTGCTCAATAGGTGATAAATCGGGGGATCTTGCTGGCCAAGGAATGACGTTTACGTTGTTGTTGTTCAGGAAGTTCCGGGTAACAACAGCAGAGTGGGGAGTAGCGTTATCCTGCTGAAACAACACGCCTCGATTCTGCTGGAGGAAGGGTAACACGACAGGTCGTAAAACAACATCAATGTATCGACGGGCATTCAGGTTTCCCTCTATCACCAACAAGTCAGTCTTCCTCTCGCCACAAATCCCCCCACACCATCACACTACCGCCGCCAAACGTCTCAACTTCCTGAACGCAACAACGTGCTGTGCGTTCGTTCCGACGTCTGTAGAGACTCGTACCCGACCATCAGCTTTGTTCAACTGGAAGCGGCTCTCGTCACTGAAGAGTACCCGGCGCCAGTTCCGCGGCTGCCACTGCCGAACTCTACGTGCCCAAGCCAATCGACGACGTCGATGTTCACGCGTTAACGTCACGCCCCGGAATGGTCTGTAGGCTCTGATACCGAATCGGCGGAGTCGTCTGGATATGGTCCTTCTACTGACTGGATGGGTAAGGCTGGTTGTTGCTGATGACGTCACAGTCAGGAATCTGTTGCGCAAGTGAAGCACCCGTAAATGGCGGTCTTCCTGAGGGGTGGTTACGGGTGGTCTCCCTGTCCTAGGCCTGTCTGCAGTCCGACCTGTTGTTCTGAAGCGTGTCATCAGTCTGGTGATGGTTTTCTTGCTGCAACCCATGATTCTTGCAACGTGACTGTGAGAAGCACCCAGCTGCAACATCCCAATAGCTCGTTCTCTCTGTTCTGCCGTGAGTCGAGGCATGTTCTTTGTGTCCAACGTATTGAAGTGATGAATTCGAACAGTCGAGCATAATTTTTATACTGTACTTTCATACGGGTATGTTTCCACAGAAGCATGCAAAAAACGTGAATAAAAGCAATTTTCATGCTTACAAAAAACTCCACGTGGATTTCCTTTCTGTGAGACGTGGGGATGCGTTCGGGAGATGTGTTCCTAAATAAATTTCCGTCATAACGAAAACAGAAGAAATGTTTTTACAATTTTACTTTGGGGACGTTTCTTTTGCCCCTCAGTTTACATATAAAGTGGGGGTGGGGTAGGGGTGCGTTTTCTAACGGGTATATCTAACACACTTGCATGCATGTAGAGTCGCAGAGGTGGGTGGATGTTCTAACGGGTATAACTACGAGGGACGTTCAAATAGTAGGCAGCCTCACCTAGAATATGATACAAATACAGCTGTTTTTATGTTTTATATTTCTACATATTATCTGTCAGCCTCAAGCAAATTGGTTTTGCTATGTTGCAGCCTCACGATCCCCATTTTGTGAGACTTTGTATCTTGGCTCGGTACTCCCAAAAAACGTAAAATCTGCAATAAAATGCATCACAAACTTCAGGAAACAAAATATGCTATGTGGTCTAGAAGCCAGACCCCCAAAATGGTGAAAATGTGGTGCAGTTCTGGCGACCAAACGGGATGTGATTTTTCACAATCAGGAATGATTTAGCTTTGATCTAAAGCCGGTTGTCATCAGCTCCCACGCGTGACTACCGTGCAGGGGCCCTTTTAAGGTGCAACATGTCATGTCATTTAGCGCAATATTTTAATCGACAACTGGATGGTTTAATTTAATAACACTGGTTTGGTTTGACCGATTTTAATAAAAATAGTAGTTTTGGAATGCTCAGACCATGATTTACATTTGTGGACAATAATATTACATATATGCTCATCGCAAAAGGTATTTTGGTAAGGTTAAAGGTAAAATGTTTATAGAAAGGGCATTTGATCAGAAAATATGAGTTGAACTTTACAAATTAAAGGTAAATTTTCCAAAATTATGTTTTTTCAGATTCAGCTATAACATTTGAAGATCATATATACCGTTGGTTGGCATTGTATTCATGAAAAACCATTACAAGGAAACAAAGGTTGGTACTTTGTATTTAGATCATAGAGAATACTACACGAGGTACACGAGGTTACATACGAATTATACGAAACGAGTGTCCTTCCTATGGTATCTGACCGAGCGAAAGCGAGGTCAGATAACATAGGAAGGTCACGAGTTTCGTATAATTCGTATGTAATGAGACCGAGTGTGGTATTTTATTTATTACCCACGTCCTACATGCATTAAACTGACAAAATAGCGTATTTTTGTTATTTTTTTGGTTTCAAACCGAAACCGGTTTCATAAAGAGGTTGCGGAAGAGTGTTGTACTGTAGTACACCATTTGCATGACGTCACACTGTAATGACGTCACTGCCTTGGTAACAGACGTCAGGATGCATGTCAGTTGTCATCGCCTCGTACAGCCTCCTACAGTAAACTACTCCGTAGCACCTCGTTTCTTGGTTTGCAGTTGCTTCATTCGGCTAACATCACTGGTGGAAACATTGCGTTTATGTTTTTCGACGGATATAATGTCTCAGTTCGACTCACAATTAAACAGCGACACGGCAACGTTCGCAATGTTTACATTCCCACAATGCATTTAAGTTATAGAATGAATGAATTCACGTGTTCGTTATGAATGAAAAAATAGTTACGTCAGAATGTGACCTAATTGAGAGGTCATCGGTTATCCAATCAAATCGTTAGAATCTCAGGTCAAGTCGTTACGACACAGGTCAACGCGATACGACACTCGTGTGCCGTACGAGATTAGTATGCAACTACCCATACGTTGACCACGGGGGTAATAAAGCAAAATATTACACAATGTCTGTTCAACAGTAACAGCTCCATGCTTTACATAGTCAACGATACTAAATATGTCAAAGATACTGTTGGACTGTCATTAAAATCACACAACATAACAGAAAGCTCTCAAATGTATAATTCAATTATTCAAGATGTCTTTCTTTATTCATCAAAGAATGATGAGTCTGTCATGTCATCATAACACAAGCAACATTGCCTTTATATCAATTCGTATTTATTGTTCATAATAGTCATAGTGTATTCCCAGTTGACATGTTAGTCAATGTCAACATTGTCAAGATCACGGGAACATGTTTCAAGTCTACATCCACATGCCGAAATAAACATCAGGTTCAACCTCTTGCAGCTACAGCTTCCTGTACATTAACGTTTACATGCACAGATATGTTGAAGAAGGTCCACGGAAACAATTTAGTCTTAACTTATTTGCAACTTTATCACAGAGGAACAGAGGAATATTTGATGAAGATCTTTTACGACAGAAACGTACTGTTTTAAATACAAAACATTAAGTGCCTGCTTTTATGGACAACCCAAAGGAATTCCTAGACAATATTCATTTAAACATATTGTTTCTACTCTAACTTTCATAAAAATATGCATACCTCGGTGTTAGTAATATATAATGATATACACAAAGGAGTTACACATAGCATGGTCATGACACTGTGAGCATCGATCTTCATAAGTGGGATACGATGGCGTGCATCAAACAAGTAAGTTAGAACGACCACCCGATCATATTAGTTCGCTCTTACAACATGGGTTGCTGAACATTAATTTTGGCCCAACATATTTGTGAACCTGTGAGAATGGTTAATGAATAAATGCATACTCAGTCTCATGATACATGTATATGTTGTAGATCATTCCAAATGCTATTATTGAATGAATGTCGCCAATATCTTTTCTGGTCTCTGCAAAAGTCGTACCTCAGAGAGCCAATTGTCAAGTTACATTTAATTACTATCAGCTATTCAATACACGCACAGAAGTTGGTATTTAAGTTGACAGACGCTTTAGAATTATATTTTGCGCGGAAAACCTTGAATCGTCTATACATATTGAAAGTATTGAGTGACCTCGTCTAGATGGATACTAAAATGCCAACTGTCGTTCATTTCCCGATTTCAGTATGTCGCATGACTACGTTGTCCTTCAAGCAGAGTGAATGAATTGACAATAGTTATCGCTTCATGGAATTGGCTCACGTGAATCAATATCTTCATCAGCTGATGAAGGTCGACAGTACAACGTCAGCTCTAAAATATTGACAGACTTCACCCAGATGGCCATTACGAAGTCGGCTGTAGTCAACTGCATTGTGCCAACAGATATTATGAAACCACCAGCTGTGATCAGCAGAGTGTGTTTCAAATGAAGGACATCTTCTGCTTGCCCAGATCTCCAGGCTATGCTGTCAAGACATGCTTAGTGATTCAAACAGGTTACCGTATTTAACAAAACAAGACATGTTTCCTCATAATTTTATTCAGATCACAACAGATTTTATTTCTATAATTAGGCTAATATAATATACTAACATTACATATAATATTATCACATTATAATAAAAAAATCTTAATCTGTAAAAACATAATAATAATGATAATGGTTTAGTTTGTTGCCATGTGTACATTTCTCATGAAAACTTTCTGCTGCATTGTGATGCGTGGACGTCCACTTCTTGGTCTATCTACGGTGACCCCAGTCTGTCTGTAGCGCTGAATAAGTCTTTTAACCGTAAATATGGTGGCATCCGAGGGCGTTTGCAACAGCATTGTATGTCGACCCCATCTGCAACATCCCAATGGCTCTTTCCCTCTCTTCCGCTGTTACTCGTGGCACATTTCTAGTGCTTGTGTATCATGCCATGCATTCTTGGCTCTCTTTATACCCTATAGAATCATTCTACACGTGAAATTGATGCAAATACTGCTTGAATATTGCTACGTTTTGGCGATTGATATTGCTGTGTGTGTAAATGTTACTTTGCAAGCAAAACTGTTAACAAAGATCATTTTCGGTGTTCCTAAACACTTTTGCACAATATAAAAGACACGTTTTATTTGTTTTCACTATTGCAAATAAGCAGAAAATGTTTTAAAAGACTGAATTCATAGGAATGATCCTTTTACAATTTTTACACACTCTACAACAGGTGTTACTTGTTTTAAAAATTGAAAAATGGTGACTTCAAATGGTTTATCTCTGTCTCAAGCAGAATTTTATTTCAACCTTTCTTTGGGACATCTATTTTAAATCACTGTTATTGGTTTATTTCGGCATGGTCGAAAATAGGACAATTTAATCTTCTGAAAAAGATGCAGTTCACCTAAATATGAATGCGTTTGAGAATTTGATTCGTGATGTGCATAAAGCTGGGTTGTTAAGTTGGTGTTTTTTTTAAAGCTAATACTCTCTAACATATATTTTTATTAACGTAATTCATAGATGGTAGGAGGGTAACGTTTCTTTTGGCGTTTAGCGTAAGAAGTCTTTTACCGGTTACGGTAATCCATTAATTATTTAATCTATTAGAAATGTGGCTTTACTGGCTACAGCCATGTAATTGAAATGTGGCTTTCCCGGCCTGACACCCGTCGCTGGGACCTTACACATGCCAGTAGTCTCATACTCCAAACTTTCGGCTCAACCCCTTCTGTAATGCAATAGTCCAAAGTGAAGCCTGTCTAGACCCCCACTGGTTCTGAATCTCCGAGCTCACCACTGGGGCTAATTAACCATATAGGGAGTTATATACTGCTATCCAAATTTCCTATTTTCAGAAATTTGTAAAATTGATAAAATTGCAAATAAGTTAAGGCTAAATCGTTTCCGCGGACCTTCTTCAACTTCATAACTGTGCATGTAAAAATCAATGTACAGGAAGCTGTAGCTGCAAGAGGTTGAACCTGATGTTTATTTCGGCGTGTGGATGTAGACTTAAAACATGTTCCCGTGATCTTGACAATGTTGACATTGACTAACATGTCAACTGGGAATACACTATGACTATTATGAACAATAAATACGAATTGATATAAAGGCAATGTTTCATTAGGATGTCATATTATTATCCATCAGTTTTAAGGGTTTCACGGCATGTCAGTGCAATACTGACACTTATCAAAATATATCTCCTTCTGACATCAGCTGAATTGTTGTTTCTGCCAGAATGTCAATAAACGCAAATATGTATGACAGTTCAACAGTATCTTTGATATATATAGTATTGTTGATACTTTGTAAAGCATGGAGCTGAAATTATCTTATATTTTGCTGATCTAAATACAAAGTACCAACCTTTGTTTCCTTGTAATGGTTTTTCATGAATACAATGCCAACCAACGGTATCTATGATCTTCAAATGATATAGCTGAATCAGAAAAACATAATTTTGGAAAAATTACCTTTAATTTGTAAAGTTCAACTCATATGTTCTCATCAAATGCCCTTTCTATTAAAGTTGACCTTTAACCTTACCAAAATATTTTTGCGATGAGCATATATGTAATATTATTGTCCACAAATGTAAATCATGGTCTGAGCATTCCAAAAATATATTTTGTATGAAAATCGGTCAAACCAAACCAGAGTTATTAAATTAAACCATCCAGTTATCGGTTAAAATATTACCATAACTGACATGACATGTTGCACCTTAAAAGGGCCCCTGCACGGTAGTCACGCACGGTAGCTGATGACAACCGGCTTCAAATCAAAGCTAAATCATTCCTGATTGTGAAAAATCACATCCCGTTTGGTCGCCAGAACTGCACCACATTTTCACCATTTTGGGGGTCTGGCTTCTAGACCAATATTTGAGATTGGTAGAAGTCGGCTAGAATCAAACTTAGATATTAAACTGCACAAAAAAGCAATTTCAAAACTACAATCGCTTGTTCAAATGAATCCCCATTCTGTTTACTGAAAGAACTCGAGAAAGAAATGATGGATTTTATTCAAATTTGTTACCAAGGTTTATTGACTCGAGACTGGAGATTTACCGACACCACTTGAATTTAGTGACCTGGAGGTCATTTTAAAGGTCACAGCGAAGGTTTAACAGTTTTGCACATGCCAAGCTTGATAGTCGCGAACTCAGGAAAGTATTAATAGATTTTGATCCAATTTTTTATCAAGGTGTATTGGCGGGATTCCCCCAACACCAATTGATTGGGAAACTTGTGCTCATTTTAAGTTCACAGTGAAAAGTGTTTTGTACATGTCTAACTTGTTAGTGCAAAAATACAAGACAGAATTATTATGGTTTGGTTAAAGGTAGTACCAAGATGCGTTGGGAGTATCGTCTAACGCCATTTCGAATTCAGTGACCTTCGGATTATTTTAAGGTCACAGCAAGTATTCTTGCGATATCTCTAAACCTAATGGATGGAATTTGTTCGCATTTTGTATCAAGGCATCAGATGACAGTTTCGGTAACGTTTACATAATTTTCAGGGTCAGACAGAGGATAATTGCGACATTCAGATATCCTGGCGGGGGTAATAGCTATGTTTGTGACAAACGCATTGTCATTACTAATTTTCTAATTTTTGTTACCATATGGTTTCTAGAATTTCATGTTAATTCTACCAGCTGTGAAATTATTCGTGACACGTGTTAAAAAAGCCAGAGATTATTTGTGCATGTTTCGAAAATTAAAGTTAATTTTTTTTCATTATGGAGTTATTTTCGATGTTGACGCAAGGACATATTTTACGAGCAATAGCTTTCAATAATTTAATGTTATTTCTATTACATTTTGAAGTTCTTCATAGCATATCCCAAAATAACAGGATATTGTTTGTTTACGCTTTGAAATGTACGTTTCTTTTTCTTCATTTTCGAATTATTTTCAATGTTGACACAATGACATATTTGAAGTTAATTTAATGTTTTAATCATATGTGATTTATTATGATTTATGTTTCGATCATACATTCATGTATTGCGTTGTCATAGTTTAACCTGGTTCGTATTATATTCTTCATCATATTACTAGACATATTATTGTATTTTTATGAGAGGGAATTTTAAGTTACATTTGCTAAGGATATCATAAATCGCTGGCACCTGGTTATTCCTTGCCACATAGCAGTCAATCTGTCTACTCATTTGTTGTATTTGATTGATGCATTTAAAATAAAATGTAGAAATGATATTGAATTGCATCATTTGCTTCAAGGAATCGATCAGATGTGCTCGTTATCAAAGTAAAGTCAAAACTTCTTTCTGTAAGGTATACAGTGGAAGTTGACACCTTAATTGTTATGGGTAAATCATTTATTTAGTTTCACCGTTCAAAATACAACAAAGAATTCAACGTGTGGCATTAACCTCAAAGAATGATCATAGCAATGCTTATAACCTACGAGGGCAAACATATCGGGGACAATTTGTTTTCATGCGATATGCACCGGGTAAAATATCACTTTGTCATAGTGACATGACATCATGAACAATGTTATGACGTCACGTTGCTTCTAAGAAGCCGCCTTCTAAATACAACGATGACGGGGAGCCTGCCTTTGTTGGAAAGTAGATTAACGCGTAATTTCCGCAATTAAAGACTTCGGTAATGAATAGAAAATTATATTCGTGACCATAATATGCTAGATTAACGACCTAAATATCGGCATATCCCTTCTCTGGTTCCGAAAATACCAAGATTTAGGCAGTTGTGTTGTAAACTGATATTTATCTTCTATAAAGTCAGCTATATTCAAACCATGAGAAATGTCGTCAAATAATGTCTGATGACAGTTATCAACGTCCCAATAGTGTCCATATATTTTAGAAATCTATAACAATAAAGCACAATCTCACTACTTTTTTTGATAAATGACAAAGGATTAATCAACCATATTAAAAGGTTTTCAGGCTTGAAGGACGAAGCTCATTAATATCTATTGCCAGCTCCCTTTTAGAGACTGATAAAAGGTTCGAAAATGTGGGTCATAAATGCATAAACGTTTTTATTGTTGTTCATACCCGTTAGGCCTGCCGCCTCTACATGGATTTGAGATATAACCGTTAGAACCACCACCACCCCCTCTATGTCTTAAAGTATGCTAGATATAACACCACACCACACCACAACACCTCTGCCCATTTATTCAATTGGGCTAAATCATAGTTGAGAGTTGCTTCTATGGATTTTACATATTTTCCCGCAACACCGATTGATGTGTCATCGGCCAACATTATTGTGATAATATGTAAATTTCCAGGTAAATCATTGATATATACAAGGAACACAAATTAAGGGCAGATCCTTGAGGAACCCCTGCAGTAACATTTAGTTTTCATAATGTTCCATTAACAGAGACACACTGTCGTCTATCAGAACCCGGTTGTTCAAAACTCGGTTATCTTTTAACCAGCCGTTAAGTACATTTAACCGACTGTTACCTAATAACAGAGGGTTATCTTGTTGTTCAAAACTCTGTTAACTTTTAACAGGCTGTTAACATGACGTTAAGTTAACACACCTAAGGACCGCCGCTAACTTTTTAACAGTGTGGTTAACTCGCAAATGGCGTTCATGGCTAACACTGCTTTCATGATGCCAGTTCAGCAAAGAAAGCAAAGAAAGGATAGGGTGTATCGTAGTGACTTCGATATTGGAAATTATTCTGACGAAGAGTTACATACGAAACTGTATCTATGCACATCATAGGAACTAAAATACATGTTGTACAAGTACATGATGCCTACGTTTCATCTTTTAACCCTTGTGGAAAGGTTTATATATGCTTTACTACACTAAATGTGTGAATTTCTTCTGTAAATATTATTCAAACAAGCACATTCAAAGAATATAACACGTACACCCTATACCCACGTATGATATGATATTGAACAAGGCTACATGTAGATAATTAAATCAGTTTCATGAAAAAATATCCGAACGATTACATTATGATACTGAAAGTGTAATCGGCTGGATATGGTGATTGTTTATACTCTTATTCTACCGACCTTCACCTCAGAGAAATTGCCAAATACACTCCTATTTTAAGAAAGAGAAGAAGCCAGAAATGCCGATTATTACCGTTGTCGTTCTGCGTGATTTTACGTCAGTCATGGCGTCACGCAGCACAGAAACTTGACTGTTTCGTGTAAACACATCACATTCCTGTATTGTATCTATTTTTAATTTCCTATTTCTTGCTAATATGCTCTTTCCATGCAAATGCGTGTCTGAAAATTTGAGAAAATGCTACACAGTGTAAAGTCTGAAGTTTTCTTTGTTTACATTTCAAACAGGTGTTGTCTTTCGAGCACAGCAGTTGTTTCCACCCCCAATATCTTTCGTTTTACTTTATCTAGACACTTGGTATTGGTGCCAAAAAGACCAGTTGTAATTAGATTCTAAAATGTATGAGGAATTCAGTAGGGCTGGGACGACTAGGAAACAATGGAACGAGTACCCGCATGTACGTACCAGAATCGGAATCGAGTACCCGGAAATGTAAGAAATACATTCGGGTCAACTTTCTGAATATTCAATCACGATTTGACAGAGATTATTGTAGAAAACTTGAACAGTTGGTAAAAAGACATTAAAACTGACCTCAAGCTATTTAATTTACGTCTGTTTAACCAATATAGAGAGTAACACTTTACTTACATTCCTCGTTATAACAACGAACGTTTTGTTCCTGCTGCTACTGTAACTTAACTACTCACTGCTCATGCACAGATAAATTACAGTCATTAAAACTATGCTCCATTAATCGGACAATACCAATGATGTAAAAACCCGTGAATTTCCGGGTTAGAATTTGGATCTTCAGTAACCCATGCTTGTCGTAAGAGGCGAATAACGGGATCGGGTGGTCAGACTCGCTGACTTAATTGGTTGACATATGTCATCGGTTCCCAATTGCGCACATCGATGCTCATGTTGTTGATCACTGGATTGTCTGGTCCAGACTCGATTATTTACAGACCGCCGCCATATAGCTGGAATATTGCTGAGTGCCGTGTAAAACTAAACTAAACTCACTCACTCACTCAAAAATGAAAAAGACAAGTTATTGCTTGCCCTTGCCATTACAGAGCTCTCTCCCTTTCCGGATACTCGATTCCTAGAAATAGGACGCGATTCCAGCTGTACCCGACCCGGATTCGAGTACCCGAGTACCCGTCCCAGCCTTAGAATTCAGTGATTCATTTGTCGCCGCTGAATAAGAAATATAAGTGATGTAATTGGCGTTTCAATACCGGCCTTCGCGAAACGTGATTTTGTAAACACTATCCAATAGGGCGCAAAGTGCACTTGGGCGTTCGTGTGAGTGTATTTATGAAAACATCTGAACACGATTCCAGGCTTGTCGGAAACGTTTCAGAATTATTAATGATTTTATGAAAAACTGATATCATTGTTAATTAATATGCTATTTTTGAAAGTCTATACTCCAAGTAATTATCCGATTTTGTTTTGATATGTCCGTCTGGCATCCCTTCCCATAGATGGATTTTAATTATATTTTTACTAATCATTTCAGCAATAGGCCTAATTTCTTTTTCATTCTTCGAATGTTTTAATTGAAGCAAATCATCTTTTAAAAATGCTATATAAATTGACGAAAACTTAGTTAGCATAAACATTGCTCTCGCAACTGATGTGTAGGAAAAGAAACAAAACATTATTATGTATCTATTTCTGTTGTGAGTGATATGCAGGCCTGCTTCGTAGACACTTTGATTAAATGTTATACATGTATTTGAATATCGAAACCTTTTTGTCACAGCGAACACAACACTATCTCTTGTCATATTACACGATAATATTTGGAATTTTTAACTTATTTTATAACAATATCTGAATGCTAATGTTATACACTGATAGGTTCATATAAGGAATACACTGGCACAATCGTATTTCTCTGCCGAATCGTTGCTGATTTCTATAATACACTTATGAAATATAATACATGTTTTCCGTTCTTGAAGACATTGAAAAGAACTATCTATGCATGAAATGGAGGTTCACCTGATTAATGGGTATCGAAGAAATTATGTTCATCTACTACAGCGTTCTATAATACACTTATGAAATATACTCTCCAAAAAGGAAACGCATCATGAAAACGTGATTCATTTTACAAAAGGTTTTGCTCTGTTTATGAGTCCTATGGTGTTTATGGTTTGAAACATCACAACAAAACGCACCATCCGTAAAATACCCGTATTTAACAGCATGATTTTCAATTTCGGCGTGTAGTGTCACAGAATACACAATTCACATGCAATGCACGTGAAAGTTGGGGATCAGATAGTCTCAATGATGGGTATAAAAGGTTGATCGCTGTCTGTGGATTATTCACTGTATTTGGAATATTGTTGACGAACGCAAAATGTCACGTCTAAGTGAAGCCCACCGTCATATCGCCATTGGTTTGCTTGAAGCTGGCCAGTCTCAACGTGCAGTTGCCCGACGCAGGAATGTTCACCAAAGCACCATTTCACGGCTCTGGGAGAGATATCGCCGGCAGAATGCGGTAGCAGATGCCCCTCGTAGTGGGCGACCTCGAGCGACCACTGCGGCGCAGGATCGCTACATCCGGGTACATCACCTGCGTCATCGAACAGCTACGGCGACCAGTACCGCTCGACAAATACCCGGATTGAGGAGGCTTTCTGCACAGACCGTCAGGAACAGGTTTACGTGCCAGAAGACCTTATTTTGGCCCTGTGCTTCGACAACAACATCGTCGACATCGAGTTCAATGGTGCACCAACGTTCAGGCCTGGAACCTACCGAATTGGCGTAGAATCTGGTTCAGTGATGAATCACGATTTTTTATTGGAACGACGCGATGGAAGAATGCGGTCGTACAGACGTCGACGTGGACGTTTCGCCGAGGCATGCGTTCCCCAGGTGGACAGATTCGGCCGGGGCAGTGTTATGATGTGGGGAGCGATCACCTGCCGTAGGAGAAGTGATTTGGTGGTGATCCAGGGCAACCTGACAGCTCAACGGTACTGTGACGAAATCCTACGCCCACACCTCCTTCCAATCATTGATCGCCAGATGGAGTTGTTTCAACAGGACAATGCCAGGCTCCACACAGCACGTCACACTAGAGACTTCCTCCAGAACCACAACATCAATATGCTCCCCTGGCCCTCCAGATCACCGGACTTAAACCCAATCGAACATCTGTGGGATGCCCTGGACAGACGCGTGGGACGCCGTAACCCTCAGCCCCAGACACTGCAGCAACTTGCACAGGCACTACAGGCAGAGTGGGCTGCGATTGGGCAACACGAGATTCTGAGACTTATTCGTTCGATGCCGAGGCGATGCCGTGCAGTTCTGGATGCCCACGGTGTTCACACGAGGTATTGACTTCAGCACCACCACACGTCTCCATATGACACTCAAACTGACTTTTCTCGAGTTGGTGCCAAAGACGGATAAGTCTGCATTCCCAGTGCGCAATTTCGCTATATTTCATTGACTCATAAAGCCTACAAGATGTTTCAAAATAAACATAAAAATACAGTTGAAATTCCTATATGCGGTTTTTTTGGGGAGAGTATATAATACATGTTTTCCGACCGTGAAGTCATTAAAAAGAATTATGCATTCTCTGCAGTCACTTGTGAATTGAACTAAATGAAGGTCCATCTGATTAATGAGTATCGAGGAAATTATGTTCATCTATAAATTAGACGCAGCTTCATGTTTTCAAGACATCTTTCCGGAATATGCGTCTGCGAAGGCGTTCAGATAATGACGATATTACACAGTATTATTCACTAGATTCCTGTCAACAGAAAGGTCGGATAAAAGATATTTTTTTATTCAGCAGTGTTGGCCCTGAGGCCTATAGTACAATTACAGTTTGATCTGCTTGCACGTGGTGCTAGTAACATATTAAGTTTCTATTGGCATTGAATGCATATTTCAGATAAAAGCTAATGGTATTATTGTCACAACAGCTATATTGTTTGATGTTAAAAGATTTGGCAATGTGTGTTCATACATTTCACTTTTTGACAGACTTGGCAAATAATTAATAAATGATATTAATAGCATCTTAACGACTTGGCCATACAGTCATGACAATTTAAGGAGTGAAAAGTGAGCGATAGGTCTTGTGGGAATTCAAAGATCCATTAAAACTGTAGCCGTCTAAGCTTAACTCTGTGTGTAATATTTATACATTTTCTACCCACGGACAACATGCTTCTAATATTAATATTATTTCCATGGATTCATCATATTTTATCTATAGCTGTGCTATAGTTTTTCTAAAAATGTCTTTTCTGTTGTTGGAATTGAAGTAAGTCCCACACAGAGCAGGGACCATTTGTCTTTGAAATATAAATTATGCAAACGGCTGGAACCTTGTGTTCCAATACAAAACGTTCGTAGTGCTACGACTTTCGCATGCCTATGATAAACTATAGAGTTGGCTTCAACCATTGACTGGATTACATTCTCTTCGTCAGCAGAGAAATTTCGACTTCTCTTTCTCCTTGGGGTGCAGGCGACATTTTGCGTTTTCATTTTTGGTAAACCGGAAGTAAACAGAAAACGGAACTTTGGGATATATGGAAACTAACCAGTGACGTTAACCACACTGTTAAACTTTGACTGCGACGTTAGCTAACGGCATGACTAACCATGATTTGAACAACGCATATTTAACGTTCGGTTACCTAGGAGTTAACCGGCGGTTAAGATAACCGAGTATTGAACGACCGGGCCCAGATAGATAGTTAGTTAACCAACTAAGTACGTTTCCACGAACACCATCATTTTCTAATTTGTGCAATAAACCTTTATGCCATGCCCTGTAAAAAGCTTTTGAAATATCACAAAACAGCATACAGTAAAGGTGGTGATTATCTAGGACTTAGCATATATTATGATAAATGTCTGTGTTGAGATGTAGTAGAATGACTAGCACTAAAACCTGACTGGAATTTACTTAAAATGTTATGTTCATGGAAATGGTCGTGCACATGCTTTACCATTATTCTTTCAAGGATTTTCCAAAGGATAGGTATTAAACTAATAGGTCTGTAATTAGTTGGGAGGGATGCATTTCCTTCTTTCAAAATAGGAGTAACATTACCCGTTTTAGACATTGTGGGAAATACAGTCACTCAGTGATATATTATACAACAAACAAAGAGGTTCAGCTATAGATGTACAAATTCGTTTTAACACTCTCATGTTAATGTCATCAGGTCCACTAGATTTGTTTGCTGGTAAGGTCTTATCATATACCTCCTTTTCGGTTACAATGACATTTGTTATACTGTTAACACAGCGATGGCTAACAGGTGGCAAAGTCTTGCCGACATCAGTAACATTTGAAACAGATACAAAATATTCATTTAATGTTTGAGCTTTATCCAAATCTGTAAAAACTGAAGGTATCCCAGAATCATCAGTGACAAGAAGGGGAATGGGTCCCGATGAAGTAGTAACCACCTGATTGAGTAGACTGAGGTGATAAATAGTTATCAAAAATAGATTAAAAGTTTCCCTTGGCTATTCTTTTCAGATTATTTACTGTATTCCTTTGCTTTTTGTATTTTAATAGCTCAGAAGTATTCAGAGATCGAAATGCATTTTTCCTTAGACGTTCTCATTTCTTTTAAACTCCCTGGGGACTGTACAGCCATGCTGCCTGTTAGGCGCAATGAACTAAACACTCACATTGCCAGCACATACTCACGGGTACCCCTTTTACAGCTGGGTGAACTGAGACAGTGTAGATCTAAGTATCTTGTCCAAGGATACTACGCAAATGTGCCCATCTCGGGAACCGAACCTCGGTGCCTCCTCGAAACAGGGCCTTCAGCGTGATAGGCAGACGCCTTACGACTGCACTATTGCGCTATCTCTTGGATAATGGTATACCCTTAGATAGTATCATATAAAATATGTTCAGCATAGTATTGGATGACTTCCCGTCATCATCAACATTCAAAGATTTGGATTGCTTGATTTACATTTAGACGGGGACTGTTTTTTTAGGACACCCTCATTTTAAAATTTCAAAAACATTGTGTCCAGATATACAACATATTGAGAGCTGACACTTGTGTGACCATTCAGTATTTAGTTTGAACCCTTGACACCATGTATGAATAAGTGAAAACTTTAGGATGAGTTATATCCTTATGATGACGTCAACTGAAAGGGGGTGAGTAGTGTCTCCAAAACAAGCCCTTTCAGTAAACATGAAGGGGGAGTCACTTGAACAAGCGATTGTAGTTTCAAATTGCCTTTTTTGATTCTAGCCGACCTCTACCAATCTCAAACATAGCATATTTGGTTTCCTGAAGTTTGTGATGCATTTTATTGCAGGTTTTACCGTTTTTTGGGGAGTACCGAACCAAGATACCAAGTATCAAAAAATGGGGATCGTGAGGCTGCAGCATAGCAAAACCAATTTTTGTTTCCTGAAGTTTAATTTGTGATGCATTTCATTGCTAGTCAGCTAGGCTATTCCATTTGTCCGAACCACAACATACGGAGACAGATCATTTAGCAGACCCAGTGCTGTACTCTGGAACTGATTACCTGAAAATGTCAGAAAATGAGAAAATATCAACAGTTTCCGATCTTGTCTCAAAACCATCCTCTTCAAACGAGCGTTCGACTAAGTGCACATGAGCAGGACTCTGGATATATAGCGCTATACAAATGTCTAATTTGATTTGATTTGATATACCCGTTAGAAACCCACCCCCATCCCACTACCACCCCACTGTATATTTATACATATCAAAACCTCAAAAGATATTTGCGAAAAGACATGATACAGAGAACAGTAAGAGATTTTATATCGATTATATATCAGGATCAATGTCATTCTCGTCATTTGGCTAAGATTTATCAATTCTTTCTTGGGTTATCGCGCTAACAATCTTTATATTGGCAAAACCCTCAGATTATTGCTGTGACCTTGAAAATTATCTCAAGGTCACTCCATTTCACTTGTGTCAGTAAATCTCGCCAATATACCTTGGTACCAAATTTGAACAAAATCCATCATTTCTTTCTTGAGTTATCGCCCTAACAAGCTTATTTGATGTATGAAATGCAACGAAAAACAAACACCCGCGTATTTACGAGTGATTAAAACTGTTATTACAACTTACGTAAATATTTATTACATTTTACCGCAACGAAAATTATTACAATTTACGTCAATTTTTATTACAATTTGCGTATTACAATTTACGTTTTTATTACAATTTACGTCAAGTTTATTACAATTTGCTGCAAGTATTACAATTTGCGTTTTTATTACAATTTACGTCGTAACAGTCGTAACAAGGGGTTTAAATAAATTGTTCTTGTAATCTTTGTTCTGTTGTTCTGGTTTGTGACAGGAACATTCAATGCCTAGCACCAGCTCACGAACGGCATTTACAGTTAGCGTTCAAACGAATGGCATTTACGGTTAGCGTTTTACCCTGATATAAATCCACACATAAATTGTATTTTCTTTGCGTCTCCATTTCGTTTACTTTATGAAAAATCACATTTAAATTACTAATACTGTCAGCAAGCGTTTGCAAAACATGTAATATCAGTGTCATTCTCCCCAATCTTTCAATCACAATTTATAAGTCTATTTTTCTCATATATGCAGTGACAATGTAAAAAGTGCAATCTATCTATGCGTGGTAAACATTCAGATGTTTTCAGCATCCCCTCTGAGATCTTAAAGGATATGTGGGTGTTTCGTTAACATACCTACACAATAAATATCTTGTTTTTAAACCCTTTATAGCAGCCTTGGCCTACATGTCATTTTGTAATTTAAAATGTAAGCGAGTTGTAACTCGTATTTATCAGACGTTAGCGACATACAATTTGGGTAGTGTTTGTGTCGCTTTTCTTGTTGCTCGTGAAGCTGAACCGTAATAAAAAAGATCGCCACAATAGTCCCTGTTAGGATATGCAGTCCTATTATTCTTTAACATTCAGCAGTTAACAAAACCAACCTGACTGCTCACTTTCAAAGGCTCAGGGATGAAACGCAAACAGTGATGACATGGAGGCTCGGGGAAAGTCAAGGTCACCAAGCCCCACTAGTGAGACACGCACACACAAACAAATCCGAGGCCAAATGCAAGAGTGACAGTGCGAGTGAGTTTAGATTTACGCCGCATTCAGCAATAGTCCAGCTATATGGCGGCCGTCTGTCAATAATCGAGGCTGGACCAGACACTCTAGTGATCAACAGCATGAGCATCAATCTACGCAATTGGGATACGATGCCATGTGTCAACCAACTCAGCGAGCCTGACCACCCGATCCCGTTAGTCGCCTGATACAAGCATGGGTTACTGCAGATCAATTATAACCCGGACCTTTACGGGTCCCAAATGCAAGAAAAATGCATGTGTCGCTATATGTCCCTATAGAACAGCCCTCTGTTTCTCTTGCTGAAATACCTTCACCTATTAACATTAAATAAATAATGCAAAAGTATTCGATAACGAACAATGTCATGTCGAATGATTTATTCTGTGAGATATGGATTGAAAAAGCGATTTTTTGTCGTGTAGCGATTATGTCTGGATGACAAAGGCGGGAATCGAATTACATACTGATCATTTTAACTATTCTGGACAAAAATAGTTAGAAATATATGTAAAATTTTGAATTATAAATAATGATCTATTTATTCGTTGACACACTTATAAAATATCAACCATAAAAATACCAATATCCCTAACTTATTTTGTCCAGTATACGATAAATCTAAAGTTGTATGCGGAGGACACCGATCCAAATAGTTTACCACACGTGTGTTGTACGTGTGTGTGTGTGTGTGTGTGTGTGTGTGTGTGTGTGTGTGTGTGTGTGTGTGTGTGTGTGTGTGTGTGTGTGTGTGTGTGTGTGTGTGTGTGTGTGTGTGTGTGTAGCAGAATATCCGCCATTCTCTTTTTTTATCACACATAGGTGTGACCTTTGTGTGACCTAATCGATTGTTGAACACCACCCTCCTTCGGGAGTCCCCTTTCCGGCCCAGGTGTGTATGGCCTTCAGGTTCACCTTAGTGGTCTGTGATTAATTTTCAATTATTTTATGAGTTTGCCGACTCGAGTGTTCACACAACAAAATCTCTTTTCAACGTAGATTTAATATCACACTAGGAGGGGGAATTTAGCTGCTATTTATTAGGTCAAAAGTTAGATCAGAGCGCATTTTGTTAAATCAAATCACTAGTCAGTTTAAAATACGCTGTCATTTGGTACACAAGGTACAACTCCGAAGTTCTGAGTATGTATTTTACATATCTGTCAACAATAAACGGCTGTAGCTGTTAACATTCATGCGCCATGTGGGCCCGTATATGATTATTGCGTGAATGGGGAGCTGTCTATACACTAACAGCAGAATCGCCTGCTCGCTGAGCCGGGCCGTAACTGAAGAGACATGTGACAGCTGTGATTGGAAGAAATAGTGTAAGGTGTTATGTTTGTTAAAAACACCTTCATCCGGCCATTAAAACTCACCACCATGTTAAGTATTTAATGCTGTCATTTGTATCACTTATGCTTATGCCTGTACAGATATATTCAAGTAGGTGACAGTTGGTGCGGACCTGGCAGGGTTGATGTGTTCAGCTTTCTGTGTGTGGCTTCCTGTGCTCTCAAAGTTAGCCGGTTCAAGTTGACCAGTAAAGGTCAGACTGTAATCATGTGTACATGGAATGGCTGTTGATAATGTTGAATGTATAGTCACAAATGATCAGCTTCCGTTATGTAGGGAGAGAAGTGTCTGACCTGAATTAAAGACAGGAAATAGTAAGCAGTTGAGGACTGATGGTCACTGAATATCTCAAGTAGGGTGTCAAGTGGTTGTACAGTGATGAAATGATTTAGCATTTGTCATATATATTACTGAAGAAGAAAAAAACCCTACATGTGTTCTCGTGTTTACTCAACATTTTAAAGCTGAACTTTACTTTCGAACTGCAAACATAAAAACACCATCTTATGTCCATGAATACTATATATGCCACTTATTTGACATCATGTGACACATAGGTTACTCACATGCCGTTAGCCGCTCTTATTCCACAGACAGTACAATGGAATACTGGTGTAAGCTTCTTGTGACTGTATTCTGTGGGGTATGAAGAGGTTAGGACCTCCTGGTGTTAAGAATTGTATTGTAGGTTAAATGTATTCAGTGACATAGGGAGGATTTTATCAGTTGTAAAACAAAGATTTGTACAACGAACAGTTGTCTAATGTCAATCCTTCAGCAATGAAACTTAAGTAAGTGAGTGAGTGAGTTTAGTTTTATCTTGCACTCAGTAATATCCCAGCTATATGGTCTGTAAATAGTGTGGACCAGAAAGTCCAGTGATCAACAGCATGAGCATCGATCTACGCAATTGGGAAACGATGACATGTGTCAACCAAGTCAGCGAGCCTGACCACCCGATCCCGTTAGTCACCTCTTACGGCAAGCATGAGTTACTGAAGATCAATTCTAACCCGGACCTTCACGGTTTCTCATCATACACAAGCTATGAACATTAGGTGCTGTTAACGTATAGTTTAACGTGCCCTTCACGCTACATCTCACGTATGGATTTATTCAGCATTAGACTTGCACTATGTCAAGAATTCAGATAACAATTGAAACTATACTTCTCACTCTTTGCTAAGGATCAAATTCCCAAATTTACTTAAACATAGATATATAATTTGAAATTGTATCCCTTTAAACTAGATAAATAATGATATGGTAACCTCTCTTTAGCCAAACAGCCACTTTAATCTAACCTTATGCACTTGATACATGAGTAACCATAAAAATGGTTTTCATGGCGCCAATCAACCATTATGCAAATCATGGAAGGAGTCATTGACAAGTACACAACACCTGTCAATAGCACGTATGTGATCCACAAGATGCAATGACATACTGAAACCTAGGATCCATGCTTACAATAAGCTTAGATATATAAAACTAAATTAGAACCCATATCACAGTTTTCTGTTGAATCAATGACTTGATCCTTAGGAAAGTGTGAATAGTATGAATTTAAATTTGTTAGATCGACCTCACCATGTTACATTACACATAAATGTGAAACAAACGTTTTTCTTTCTATAATAGAAACAATGATGTTTATTTATATCACTATTAAAGTTAAATACCATTCGTTTCACGTGTAGGGTTTGGTATTTTTTTAGGGGGGAGGGGGGACTTCTCTTGTTGACAGTCTCTACGTCAAGACCATCTTAACCAACTGTTAAAAATCTTTCAAGAATGGCATAAATTGTGTTTTGGTGTGGACATACAAATCGAAAGAATCACAAGGTAAGTTGATATTGAGTTGGGCTTTACGTCATATCGGCATTATTCCAGCCATGTGGTGACGAGAACAAGTCTGCTTTAATAAACATTGTAGGTACAGAGTCAAAATGAGTGTTATTGCAGAAACATATATTCATTACATTGTCATTTAAAGACAGAAAAAGGCATAGCACTAAATTTAAAGGCAGGCAATTTGTTAGTCACATTACACAGTTACAATTTATGATACAGATCAACTTCCCTCAGGCAGTTCACTATCAGATGAGCGTTTACGCGGGAGAACAGATCGGTTGCACCATAGCGTAAGTTGTACAACCCCAATATGTAAAATCAAGACAATATGTAAAAACTAACGCAATATGTAACAACTTAACGCAAAACGTAAAAAATAACGCAATATGTAAAATATTAACGCAATGGGTTGTACATGAGTCCCTTGCAGACGATAAGTCCACACAGTCAAGCAGAATATGCTTGATGGTGAAAACCTCATCGCAAGAGACACACACAAGGTAAGTAGTAAGAAGGACTTCCTGTTGAATATGACCAGTGGTAAAAGGATTTTTAGCTGATAAGGTCAGGTATCGGGGGCAAAGATAGAATTGTGAGACCATAATCTCACGACAAACAGGATTGGAAGGGACTACATCCAATTACCAGCAATTTGTTTATCATACGCTTGGAAATAAGGCGTAAATCAGCTTGACATGTATTGGCGGTATTATCGATCATGACGGTCTTTCATGAGTTGGTAGTATGCAGGAAGTATGGAATAACCTTTGTCACGGTCGTTTGATGGCTTGAGTCTTTTGATGTAGATAGCTTCTTGGAGTGTCCTGAGTTTAAGACTTTGAGGTTGGCTGTTTGGGTTTAGGCTCTGTCCACTAGATCCTGTGGTTGGGATTGTCTTGGATGTGATCTGATAGGGCTGGTGTGGAATCAAGTTTTAATACTGAGGTCTGATGCTCCTTTACTCGGGTTTGAGAGGGTCATGATGCTTCTGTTTCGCCAAGCAACATCTTACCTCCGAACTCCAGTATCTGAAACAAGTCTACACACAGTACAACAAATTGCATGCTTGACAGACAACTCAATGTCCATCGTCAGTGACCACTTACAAGCATGACTTTATGGTAATCAAAGTTTGCATCTGTTCTGATGCTCTGCTTTAGTTTCAAGAAACAGTCGAGGTTAATAGTCAAGGAGCACATCAGAACAAATCACGGTCAAGCATGTCCTGCTTGACTGTGTTGAGTTTTCCATCATATTAAATAAATGTTTCAGTGTAAAATCCATAAAAGATCTCTTTATTATTATTATAAGGGCTCCTTTGCCTTTAGGCAGGAGACCTATTGTAATCGTTCGTGTTTTTATTATTATTATTATTATTTATTCTTCCGCCGTATTTTGTACCAGAGCTACAGAGAGCACCGCTGGACAGAATGCCTTGACAAAAATCACCCAGATGCCCACCGAGGTGTAGATATCGCGCTTTAAAATCTCTAGGCTGTAGGCCCAATAGCAAAGGGCAGATAATTCAAAATTAATTCAAAAATTTCAATTTCAAATGCAAATATCTCCAAAACTAATGCTCCAATGTGTGCCAAAGTTCTTGAGCAGATGCGCAATCAAAATGCCTACAATTTCGCCTGGACGGCTCAAGTCGCTAAAATGCACCGTTTGGACGCTATTTGGGATTGAAGTTTTTGTTGATGTTTTTCAGCAAAATCCTGACTGCATACCTCCCAAAATGTGCTGCACTAAAACTACAAGGGCTACGGCTTTCAAACGTTGCATACTTTGTGTCTATGCATGTTTCTACACAGTAGCATCGTCAAATGTGCCTATGTTTATATGATGGCCGCCATACTGGACGCTACTTTGGGGCAAAAGTTGTCTTTCACGGGCTACTTTGCTATTTTGTGCCAAACGAAACTTACCACATACAACACTTTAAACGCTTGTTCTGAAGTTGCCTTTGGTTGTTGAACATTTTCTGTTCTTGGTCCTATGTCAAAAGACCCTGCAAGCGCTACGGCTTTCAAACTTTGAAGAGCGCCATAAAATTTACTGATCAAAAACATCTGTTCAACATTATCCATGTGGATAAAACGTATGGGAGCTAAAAGGGAAAAAAACTGTTTGAGACGTGCCCCAAATGAAAGAAAATGAGTACCAAACAAACTGACCCTCAACTCCAGGGAGAACACGCGAAACGTCACGCAAAAAGTCTTCCAACAACGTACCAGTCATCATAAATGATACTTACACTCAAAACCCCAAAGTTTGGTCAGATTTAATAAATAAGGACTTCTTTTTATCACCGACGGCCCAGGGATACATTGCCGAATGTGTCATAAGTTTCATCGACATTTACGGCACGGCAGATTACCCGTGCAAAACATGCGACAGTCTGAAGGAAGGCGCAAGGACGATATCTCCTATAAAGAGACTACCACTGCAAAGCGTGGTCCACGTGCAGATATGGGAGACGATGTAAATTTCAATTGACAATGACGAGAGCTAGCGCTACACAAAATTAAAATACACTGCAGTAGAGGTGCTATTCCTTCATTGTAATTCAATCTTTTGTAAGGGGTATGTCTTTAGGCAGTATTTAAAGATTGTCAATGATTGAGCGTTCCGGGTCAGGGTAAAAGTTGTAGCTGTGGTCTAAGGGGGGAAACTCTGGTCTAGCTGAAGTAAGCCCTAGTAAAATCGTTCAACAACGACCAGGCGCCGACTTTGCAATGCCCGAAGAGTAATACGCTTTTGCTAACGATTCGGTGCTGTTTGCATGGATTTTAAAACTTCATAGGTGACCAGTATCGAGTTTAGGTGTATTTCCAGTATATATACCTGCTCTCGATTCACGAATTCAGTTGCAACAGATCGAGTGTAACAGTGTAATGGATACTGATGCAAAACTACTGAAGTACCTTAACTGCTGTGTAATCACAAGTTCACTTGCGTGAGCGTGAGTGTGAGTGAGTTTAGTTTTACGCCACACTCAGCAATATTCAAGCTGTATGTCCGCGGTCTGTAAATAATCGAGTCATCACGACTTGTCAGCTACATGTGACGTACATTAAGATTAACATAATGTCAGTCACAGTGAACCTTTCAAATTATATAGTTGAGGCCACAAAATTTTCTGTTTCTCTGACTGTTTGAACAAAGGGTTCTTCTGTTTTGATATTCATGATACCTAAGTGATATTATTTAATGTACGAAAATAGGTTTTGTGATGAGTTTATCGAAACTTAATGACCTCCCAGTACTTCCAGTCGAAGAGCATTCGACTAGCAGTGATATGATTCATATTAACTAATACCATTACTACATTCATGAGATATGTGAGAGATGCAAAAGGCTCCAAAGAAGTAAAGCCAAGGAGCCCTACATCGCTGCTCGCAGCTTTATTTATGATTATTATTATTATTGCGCCGATATCCAGCTCGGCTGATCAAAGGCGCTTTTTCCCCTCGATCATTGAATGTCAATTTAAAACGGCACATCGTATTGCCAATCTCAAATCCCCGTGGAGCATACAATTCTTGCAGCCACTAGGCGCACCGAGTTAATGTAGCTTTCCCATCCTTACGAGGTAGCCATTCACAGCTGGTTAGACTGGGACACATTGTCACAGTACTTTGTCCATGTTTACTGCACGTTGCTGTACCCGCAACTAGGTGTTTGTACGTATTCATGTCGCCACAATCTGGTCATTTACCAACGGATTCGTGGATTCTTTTAAGTGCACAGGCTTGTGCACTGTACAACACCGAAAGAGTCTGCACAAAAAGTTGACTCCAAGGTTTTTACACCCAGTCACAGGTGAGCTCGATCCCGCATCTCAAGTTCGCTGGATCACTATCCTGACACCTCAGACAGCTGCCCACCACGCCCGTTAACGTGAGTTCGTTTGTAATTCTTGTTTTTAAAAATTGGATTGGTGCACAAATTTGATGAATATGTTCTGTATATAGATAGTTATATTTTATTAACGGTAGCAACCGAGATGCTAGTGGCTGTATACGGGGTTGAACGTACTTTTAAATTATTGTACACTTGAGAGGGCACACAAGTAACAATACGTACACAAAGAAAGTATTATCCCAAATATACATTTGACCACTTTGTAAATAGTATTGTGTATTCATAGTTTTTGGTCGTGGTCTAGACTACCAATTGCCCAACTTCCATTTTTGTGGAACCTGCCGTGGCAAAGTGGGTTAGATGGAGTTTTAGAGTTGGATATATGTATTGGTAAGTAAACCATACTTACCATTGTCAGTGCACGCACTGATTGGGGAATGTATGACACTGTTCTTTGGGTAATTATTTACAAAATCTAGCAATATAGACAAATCTAGCCATATATTTTTAATGCTATCAATCAATCTTTATTCAGAACTGAAGGCCACAGGCCCATAGTACAGGTATATACAAAGTTCAAAAGCAGAGTGGGTTACTCTTCAATATCGCATGGTATATGAACAAAGCAATATTTTCAATCAATATACGATTAGAAGTTGACAACAGTTTGATAAATTTATGTTTTGACGGTTGTTTCGTAAAGTAACTGGGTATATATTTGCTTCTAATGTTTCTATAATAGTCACAAATTAGCAGTACATGGTATTCATCTTCCAAGACATTCATTTTACAATATCTGCACACAGTAGATTTCTTGTGAAATTTTCCCTTATAACAACTTAAATCATAATAAACAGAACGAAACTGTGATAAGGCTTGTCTTACTTTTCTTGATATTGATACAACGTACATATGGTTCACACAAGAAGTCTTCTTTTAATAGGGAATAAGTAAATGTACAGGGACTATTTTGGAGTTTTGCATGCCACTCCTGTATAAAGCAATCTTTGCTTCTTCTTACAAGTAAATTTAAGAATTGGTGCTTATTTCCAACTCCTGCCATATCCACGCATAACCTAGTCCAAATCTAAATAAAACTGTTTTACATGCGTAGCCCAATTAAACCTATTACGCTCGGCGCTTGCGTTTAAATCTAGATTACATAACATTTTGTAAGCTTTAAATGGGTAGCGTGAACAGGGCATGGAGAGGAGCTTAAGCCAGTAAGCAATACAGCGTTTTAGCGTGTACACATGAATAGGATATCTACCAGTTTCTCCAAGGACAATTGTATTTGGTGTAGACATTCGCACACCAAGGAATCGTTTACATGCATAAAGCAATACCCTTTCCAGACAATCATGTTTGTGAAAGCCCCATAATTCTGACCCATACAATAATATGGGTAGTATCTTACAGTCGAATATTTTGAAATAGACATCATATGACAAGTCTTTAAAGCTACAAAGGCATTTTGTAATACACACTAAAGCTGTCTTTGCCTTAAGTGAAATGTGTTTGGCAGAGAGGGACCAATTTAGAGTTCTATTAAATGATACTCCAAGGTACTGATACGATGTAACGACTTCCAGCATAGCTGATTTATATGTCCATTTTTCTGATTTTGATAGTTTAGGTCCTTTTTAAAAATCATAATTTTAGTTTTATCAAGGTTAACATTTAAGGACCATTTATTACAGTAGGTTTCTAAAGCATTAATTTGCCTCTGTAGACCAATCACTGACTCTGAGAAAAACACCACATCATCGGCAAACATCAACATAAATATTTCAATAAGATCTGGATATAATTGGACGCCAGTGGAACATGAATGGTTAATCTCAGACACTAGATCGTTGATAAAAACGAAAATAGGAAAGGGCTTAGGACACAGCCTTGCCTAACACCAACAGGACAGTCAAATACGTCTGTAAGAACATTGTTGTTTGTGCGGACACAGGCTTTAACATTTTCATAAATACTTTTTAGTGTTTTATCCATTTTTGAATGGAGACCGTGTTTATTAAAGACATACCATAATTTGTGTCTCTGTACTGAATCAAATGCCTTGGAAAAATCTACAAAACATGCATACAGTTTGCCACCTTTCTTAGAGACATATTTACAAATTATTGATTGGAAAACAAATATATTATCTGTTGTAGTATAGCCTGCTCTAAAACCTGCTTGTTCTTCATTTATCATATCCAAACTGTCTGACCAGAATACCAGGCGGTTATTTAAAATGTTTGTATATATTTTACCAAAAATACTTAAAAGGGAAATGGCGCGATAATTTTCCGGATTGTTAATATCGCCTTTTTTATGTAGCCATATATCACACATATTCTACGATTAAAAAAGTGAAAACTTTTAATTTACCTTGAATGTTTGGGGACTTACGTACCAGATATATACTGAAACAGACTAGAAGATACAATGGTATAATCTATTAGACTTGTACCGTGATGAGTAATACATATGAATGCTCCAGTTAAATCCCCTGAAATACGGCCGTTAACAATTTGAATACCTCACACTCACAAGTCCAACAGCAAATCGATTTGTTTCACGGTCTTGCGATTCACGAAAGTTGTCAGTCGCATACATGCCACCGAGCTGAAGTAGGACAACATCAGACTCGTCGTCAACAAGAAATTCCTCGCTGCAACCAGTTAACAATGTGAATACCCTACACTCTACATAAAGCCTTGTGCGTTGATGCTGTGTAATGGGGGATGTTCCGGTAAAATATACACAAATCCCATATTGATAGTTTTGCTACGTGTAGACAGTGAAACATTGGAAAATACACGGTTCACCCGCGCGTTATAATTCCTTGTGAGACGGTCAGAAATTCAGTGATGAATATATACAGCAATCTCCCTACGTTTTAATCGCCTTCAGAAGCAAAGCATGAGAACGAGCGAACTATCTTTATGCATTGTTTCATAAAGTTCTATTTTGTCAAAACTATGTAAGTACTGGTTACTAGTTTTCAATTTCTATCTGTGATAATCTAGTTGTTTTACTGTCCTTCGTTGACAGGTTTTTATAATTTTCCTTTAATTTTTATTAATATTTTCCTTTCCTTTTTATTAATCTATAACTTGATTGAGTGACGATATGGCTGAAATATCAAATGTTAACTCACTCACTCACTCAGTATATATCTGACTTCGTCGTAGAATCCCAAAATGAATCAGATCACCTCCCTGTCGCGTGCAGGCTTCAGTTTTATTTTGTGAACAATATTGATGAAACAAAGCGTGCATGAGAGTCAATGACAGTATCTGGTGTGAAATTCCGATGGAACGTTAATGAAGAGCAGGTGTATAAAATCCAGGAAATTTAGATGAAAAATCTATATTTGACGATACTGTTGCCAAATTCACTACAAATCATGGTACAGAAGATGCAACAATTCAGTTGTTTTATCTCATGTAATTAATTACTGGAGGAGAGATTTTCGCATATTAAATGTTGTTCAGTCATCAGGTTCAGATGGTATACCTCCTGGATTTATTGAAAAGGCATCTATTCTGGTTCAATATTTTGAAATCATATGATAATTACTTTGTTTAAGAAAGGAGGATCATCTGATCCCCATACCCATTGAGGCATAGCTCTGTTCAATATCCTGGGTAAGGTCCTCCCATCTATTTTGGAAGTCAGAATTAGAGCTTGAAAAGAAGTTAATTTTATAATCCATGAATTTCATGCTGGTTTCATAAGTAATTACTCGGCAGTGGATAATATACATAGTTACCCTCCAATCACTCTGCCAAAAATATTACAGAGAACATGAAGTTCGTTTTCATGTGGCATCTATATATACTGAGTCAAAAAAGAAACTTCACAAAATGTAATTTGAAAAATAATGAATAATTTTTCTCTGATGATACATCTATGTATCCGAAATGGGATCCCTATCTTTCGACTCTAGAAAAACGTTAGCAAAACCCACTCAAACCCATCCATTCGTCGTGCAAATGACGTTAGTGCCAAATCAGGTTTTGCACGTGCAGTCGATCACGTGGTCTTCGCATCGAAGTTTTCTTCATATGCACGTGTTTGCATTGGCCTCAAGAATTGAAAAAACACTTGTTAACCACAGTTCTAACGGTACTTGAAATGCCACGATTGTCAAATGTGCAACGTGAACGTGCCGTTGGCATGTTGCAAGCGGGAAGATCAGTTATTGACGTCGCAAGAGCAATGGGATGCAGCCGTCGTACTGTGTATGACTTGCGAGACTGGAATCGAGTCGTCTTTAGCGATGAATCCAGGTTTACCCTCAGATTCGCGGACGGCAGGCATAGAGTCTGGAAGACGACGGTATGCCCAATGTTGTGTACAGGAAGTCGACAAATTCGGGGGCGGAAGTTGCATGATGTGGGGTGCTTTCTGTGGGAACAACCGTTCCCAACTTCTGGTCATCCGCGGAAACCTCACAGCTGCTGCTTACCGCGACCAGGTGCTCACCCCTGAACTCGTTCCTTTCATGGCGGCCCAGGTCTACAGTTCCAGCATGATAATGCTCGGCCGAATACCGCGATGTTGAAACGAAATTTCCTTCAAAACGCTGGAATCAACGTCATGGACTGGCCATCGAGGTCCCCTGACCTTAATCCAATAGAGCACGTTTGGGATGCACTTGGGAGAAGGCTTCGTGGCCTTAGGAACCAACCTCAGAATTTGCAGGAACTTGGCGCTGCCTTGCAAGAGCAATGGCGCAGAATCCCCAACCACGTGTTCACAAGCATCAGGCAGTCGATGTGGAGACGGTGTTTGGCAGTGGTGAATGCGCGGGGTGGCCATACACGATATTGTACTGAGAAATTTCGCATTTTATTCTTGTGACTTGACATTCTGTATACCCATGTTTTGGAACGGCGATGTAGCCTAATGGAACTGATTATGGCACTGTCAGTGTATCGAGTACATCACACTAGATCTCAGCAATGAAATAATAACAATATAACCATCTTACCATCTCTTGTTCTTTTTATAGTGCCCTGAAGAAAGAATGTGAAGTTTCTTTTTGACTCAGTAAATTATCGAAAAAACCACCAGGACTTCACCAAAGAAAAACCTGCGGCAGAAGCAGTTCAAACTGGAGACACAAACCCTCAATCAACAGAGACCAGGGATATCTCATCCCTTCTGCACACAATGAACTGATAAAAACAACAGATTAGAGCACTCCAGCTATCATTTGCTAATTATTCTCATCAGCCATGTATATATTGTTTCTGCCTCTAGGACCATTGGTTTGCTGTTATTGTCACTACATTATTACCACCGTGCCTTGTTGTTGTTGTTAATCCCCTTGATTCATACCTACATGTTGTTATTTGTTAATCCCTGTTGATGTATATAAGTCTGTTCTGTGCTGTAGTACTTCACTCTTGCTTGACAACGGTATAAGAATCCATACCGAAGCGTCGCATCATATAAACTGATGTGCAAAAAGAAAGTACACAGGTTGTGTTTCTTCCAATAAGATAAAAATAACAAAACCTTTTGATGAAAAGGAAATGTATGTTGAAGCACACTGAAATACACGTGTTTTATCAGCAAAATGACATTGTAACAATAAACAGCGATGTAGTAGTGATGACCACTGCAGACGGTTCCTACATGCTGGAAGGTCAAGGCCATTCCACGCAGCGGTCGGTAGGCCCATATATGCCAGCAGGACGAAGTCGTCTTGTCACTGTGAATCGGCTTACGCGATCCAATGATGTGGCTGCTGATGGCGTCACCGTCAACATCCAGTTGCGTAGGTGAATAACCCGCAGATAGCGATCCTCTTGGGTCGTTGTGACTCTGGAACGTCCACTTCTGGGTCGATCACATGTCTGGCCTGTCGTACTGATACGATTAAATAGCCGAATTATGGTTTGTCTTGTGCAACCCAATGTCCTTGCAATATCGCTGTTGAAAGCACCCATTTGTGTCATTCCTTTGGCCCGTTCTCGTTGCGACGACGTCAATCTTGGCATTTCCTCGTGAGATTTCTGTCAAGTGATTGTTCAGTCTTCACGACAAACAGGTTTTTATACTCTCTGTCAGAAAAGCGCTGGTGCATTGGACAATAATCACAATTTTGTAAAAAAATCGTGCAAAACACGTACAAATGTTTTTGGTTGCATTCAATAATTTTATTAGTTAGAACGCATAGTTGAGTTGCGGCCAACGAATTACACCTGTGTACTTTTCTTTGCACGTCAGTTTATAATAAAAGCGGTTGTTATCCATAAGAATCTTCCTTTCTTATTAGTCACCAACTTCCTAAATCCCAATCAAACAGATCAACTTTTGAAGACGTTGAAGAAATCCTTATATGTGGTAGAAAGTACAAAGTGGTATTTCTCCAGATATCTAGTTGTCATATTTTACATCACTACTCTGTCCTGTGAACCAGGAAGTGAAAATGATGCTGATGAAACTGTATCCGATTATTTACATTCTCATTCCTGTGATCATTGGAAAAATTTGCCCTTTACTGATGATCTCACATCGGGTCAAATCACAGAAAAAGAAATTGAAGAAAGTATTGGTATGCTGAAACGAAATAAGGCTCTGGGCGAAGATGGTATTCCAGCAGAATTTCTTATGTTGGCTGACACAACAACTGCTTTTAAATACTTACATTTATTGCTTAATAAGATATTAGATACAGGTCACTTTCCCGAATGATTGTTCCTTTGTTTTAAGTCACTGGAAGCTGATCAAATCCGAATACTTATAGAGAATCTCGCTGTTAAATGTTACTGGTAAAGTTTTACGTCTGTTTAAAAGCACGAATAAGAATTTGTTTGGGATGTTAATAATCTGATTTCGGAATCTCAAGGCGAGTTTCCGTCCGGATTATTCTATAGTGAACAATATTTTTATCCTACAGTGGTTGTGCAGCAAAATCTCTGTAGAAAGGGAATTAGATTTTACGTGGCATTCGTCGATTTTAGAAAAACCTTTGATTACATTATGGAAAAAAAGCTCTATAATATTAGTTATAAAAAGGTTGTCATCGCAAAATTATAAAATATTGAAGAGTTTATATTCATCAGTTAAAGCATATAAAATCTAAAGAGGGCATCACACAGCGAAGATTTGAAACTTCATGTAATTGTTCTTGGGTTGTGTTTTAAGCCCTGTGCTATTCGCATTTACTGGATAAATGAACTTTTAAA